>NW_023615207.1:0-120001 GCF_013339695.2 Rhipicephalus sanguineus | reverse complement strand
AGCACTTCTTATTGAACCATATTTTGTTTCGGAACAAACATGCATGCTTTACATATATTTTTCCAAAGTAATATCAGCATCCCTTTCGTATACTCAAGCTTACTTCATGTTTTCGTCGGTAAAAATAACCTATTTTATTCAGTGTTATTTCGAAAGTATGAAAAGCGCCCAGCTTATCAATTTTTCATCGTGCAGCTCAAAAAAATCTTAACAAATGTAACGCATAAAATCTAGACTGGCAAGAATTTATGGTGTACTTGTGCATCCCTGCTTTTTGTTTAGTGCTACACCTGCTTAGTCGGTGGAGCGCATCGATACATAAACCTCAATTTCGACTTCGGGTTGCATTGGGCGAGGCCAGTTAAAGCTATCTTACGTATGGTAACTTACTCGTTCGTGTCAATCCGATAACGCAGTGAATTTATCATTTCATAGACACCAAGAGAAAATACCTCCTGGCGGAAATATAACATTTAGATAAATTTTAAATGCCCCAACTGCAAGGATATTTGTACTGTCTAAGCTAGTCATGAACAAGCAGCCGTCAGATATTTCAGTGCAATCCTCTCGCGTGTGACGTGAGTGGGAGGCTGCGGCACAAATGGCGAGATCCAATAGTTCGTATAATAATCGAATCTGTTGCTATCGCATTCATGGTTTTATAACGAAACTGTGCCATATTCTTCTTTATGAAAGATAACCAGCGCAAACTTTCGCAACAAAGCCACCGAAAGACAGGACCGGACGGACGGATAATGGGAAACAAATTGGGACAGCCACGCACTGATGGTGCGAAGACTAAGGAGACAGCATAGCTGGTGGCCTTCCCCTCCTCCGTTCCCTTCTCCCAGCCCTCATTTCTATTTCCCACTCCTTCCTATACTATGCTGTATAAGTCTATGCTATGATTTAACCTCTCCCTCCTGCTCCCCTCACTTCCCTTTCCCACACTTGCAATATCCTACTATGCGCGGTTATGCTATGCTTTGCCTTCTTTCTTTGTCCTCACCCTCATATAACCACTCCTCGTTCTCACTTCCCTTCTGCACCCTCCTGCTATACTATGGTATGCTCCTTCCTTGGCTTTGCGTGCGTTGGCATAGCTAGGCTGTCCCCCACTCTCTCTTAACGTGGCTCCTCCTCGCTCAGCCAGCTAATGCGGGACGACAAGGGAGTTTTGCCAAGCTTAAACTGCTCCGCGGTTACCAGTATTTTGTACATAGTTGCACAAAAGTGTGTACGTAATGTTATACATCAAAGTGCCATTATTTGAGGTTCTCATTGCCATAGACAGATAGATAGATAGATAGATAGATAGATAGATAGATAGATAGATAGATAGATAGATAGATAGATAGATAGATAGATAGATAGATAGATAGATAGATAGATAGATAGACAGACAGACAGACAGACAGACAGACAGACAGACAGACAGATAGATAGATAGATAGATAGATAGATAGATAGATAGATAGATAGATAGATAGATAGATAGATAGATAGATAGATAGATAGATAGATAGATAGATAGATAGATAGATAGATAGATAGATAGATAGATAGATAGATAGATAGATTAACCGCTCCGCCACTTGCTGTAACCACCATAATGCGTTATGATTTATATTCGGCATGACGCACTGTGCAGGCGGTGGGCCGCAGTACGACGACGAATGGCAGCGCGCCTACGCCCGTCGACGTGTTGCGTCAGCGGGAATCTGGTGCCTGGTGTCTCTTTCCGCTGCTGCCGTGCTGTGCCTACTCCTGTTGCAGCTGCGCAACGACAAGGGACTCTCGGCCATACTGTCGCGCTTCGTGGAAGCCGCACTGGCGCTACGATTGGGAGGCTATAGTTGAATACGGGGTCACGGCTCAGCAGAACTGAGCTGTGACATTAGACGACATTGCGTTGTTTCTTACTAATAAGTTATCCTGGAGATATCAGTGACTGACTTGTATGCCACTCACCTGGGAAACTGAGGGCAAAACAACAAGAACTGCGCAACGTTGTTGACGTTAACAGACTTCGTTTCTTCTCTGTCGAATTTAATACGTCGTATTGGAAAACAAAGTTCCGTTAGCCTTTTATCTTACTCGATATGGTATCTGGTCACTAAGACTGTATTCGACATTTACATTCCAAGGACGAATTCTGCCACCACAAATCGGCGACCTTGTACGAATCGACACTGTATAATTCATAGATAACATGAATAAGTACGTTGACTTTTTTTTTTCTTCGAATCCGTATACCTCTCCTGCCCGGCCCACACAATTCTGCGCACACGTTAATACCGTTGCTATCGCCGTGAAATTATTATTGTGAGGTGGTACTCACCTTTGACAACCGTAATTCAGGGAAACCTGCCCGTCTCTCTTTGTATGCTTTCGACGGGACTGCCGCACAACACCCCATTCTTTTTTTTACAAAGCGTTTCCTCTTTCGTTTTGACTCGCCCAATTCGGAATGCCGGCTATTCCTTCTCTCCCATCTACGTTTGTACACTTCACCTATCATGCTATTTTGTTCGTATTGGAGCAGAGGGTATGAAACTTGCACATGCACGTGCTGAGGTAGGCAGTTGTAACCTGGAAGTACCTTCCAGCGAGACCCCGTGTTCAAGAATGCATCTCTGATACGAAGCGAGTCGACGCATCTCGTTTCTTCGCGCTCCACTAAGACATTTGAAAGATATGTCTATTGTGTTAACGCGATAGCGTTAAAGAGCTCGTATTGCAGAAATTCCGCCGTCGGCGTCGGTGTCGGCGCCGTTGGTTGTGAGCGAAAAATCATTATCTTGTCCGTGACCGAAAAGTCGGAAAAGCTGCAAATAAAAAAAAATAAAAATGTTGGGTCCAAGTGAGAATCGAACCATGGCCGTCTGCGCGGCAAGCAGGTGTTCTACCACACAGCCACGCCTCTGCTTGGTGCTGCACTGAAAGTAACTTTCATGCTTCCCAAAAATAGGCGTCCTATATACAGGCGTCACAGTACGACATGTAATATCGCAGTAATATTGCGTGGTACAAGCGTACATTGCCATCGGGTGTCACACCATGTCAATATCATAACGACTTGGCGGTTTAAAGACAGCCACCCATTACAAAAGGCACACACATTACTGCGCGTATTCCCTTAAGACCACGTAGTGGGTTCATCGCAACTTCGAAAAAGTTTCTCCCGTAAAACTGCTCCTGGTTTAAAGCATGCTACCCATTACATAAGGCACACACCTTAGTGCGCGCATTCTCTTAAACACTCGTAGTGTTCGAAGTGCGCACTAGGGCAGGATACCGCTAGCGCGTTCAACTCTTAAGGCGAAGCTTAAGTGTCCCCCAATTTTTCGCCTAACACCTCGATTGTCCATTGCTCCTTCGGGCATCAGAAAACCACTTGCATGACAGTTCAGCATAAAAAACCCGAACCTCGTCTCCTGTTTCTTTTAATGCATACAGAAAAAAATGTAGGCTTTACTTGACGCTGCATTCTGCAAGCTGTTAGTATTGACACCGAAGCTACGTATTCTTATAGCTACTCCATGACTACGTATTCTAAGAGCTACTCGATCACAAAGCCCAGTGTAGAGTTAGAAAATGGGGCAAACACGGATAAATTACCCTTGTATGCCCTTACAGGGGAGGTAATAAGCCGGAACTTTCATGAGATATTCTGTGGGCACCTCACCTAGACTTCGATGGCATAAAATGACGTTGATAACACGGTACTGGCTCTTTTAATAAAATAATCAGAAAAAAAAACATTATTTGTGTTTCGGAACCACGCATGGTTTGTGCTTTGCATGCTCATGCTGAATCGTAGCATTTTATATTACCCATCTTCGTACGTGTACACTAGTGGGCTCATTTTGCCATGTGTCAGGCCAGTGAAGCGATGGTCCCGATATGAATAGCCTCCAAGGTTGGCAGCTAGAACGAGATGCGTATTTGGACAGGAATTACAGTGCAGAAGTTTATCCACGTGTAGGCGAAATAAAGAGAGCAGAGGCCGCAAAGCACACGGCGTCTAATATTCTTATATACTGGAGCCAGGTTTCTCGCTTGGCAAAGTTGCGGCGAAAAATATTTGGCAGATCCCACACGTTGTGGGAGTCGGTTTCATGCGAGGCGGTCAGCGAGTACTTCTATGCTGCATTTTAAGGACTTGAGCCAAGCTTTACGAGGTGGATCGACGTGTTGTTGTAAATGTAGTAGCTGTGTGCACATCTTGGGCTTACCCGCCACGTCGACAACAGTGGCGTTTAAAGGGTAACTTATGGTGCGACGTGACCTCAGCCCTTACGTTAGAGTACATACGTCAGTATTATCGAAACCAAGTGCACTTTATGGTGCAATCATGTGAATATCATACGTAGCTTTCGTTATTGTATTCCTCCGGGTTGAAACAATGTTTCAACATAGCTTACTGAATCATAGGAGTAAATATTAATGTTTATTAGACTGCTATCAAAGCGGAGCCAACAATGGAACCACTGACGTCAATCTGATATGACGCCTGTATTGTAGTAGTAAATATGTAGTGTTTATTGCTTTCTTGTAAAATTACGTAGCCAGCACCACAACCACGATAAACGTTGCACCGATTTTACGCATGCATAGGCTGTTTTTCCAAACCAGTTTGTAGTGAAGAAAATTTCAACAGCGCTGGAATAAACACGAGTGCACGGAAAAAGAGCTGACACGGACAAGCGCTAACTTTCAACTGATTTTTTATTCAGAAAAGACAGGTATATATAGTGAAAAAATTGCGCAGCGCAGAAAATTGGGGGACGCTAAAGCCTCGCCTTTAAGAGTTGAACGCGATAGCGGTATTCGGCCCCATCCTCATCGTGCTCTGTTTCGCTTGTCATCATGTTCAGTCGCCCGGTCTCACACACACGCACACACACTCGATATACCTAAAGGTAAAGGTTTCCGCCCTCTTCAGCAGAACATATTTGACAACAGTGTACACGCTACGTGTGTGTAAGATAATGTGAGCACTAATGTGTATGCGCTTTGTAATGTATGGCATGCTTTAAACCAGCAGCAGTTACGCGCGTGATACTTTTTCGAAGTATCGCGGGCTTGTACCACGTTACATTACTGCCATATTATGTCTCGTACTGTGGCACCTGTATACAGGACGCGTATTTTTGGGAAGCATGAAAGTTACTTTCAGCGCAGCTCCAAGCAGAGGCATGGCTGTGTGGTAGAACACCTGCTTGCCACGCAGACGGCCTGGGTTCGATTCTCACTCGGGCCCAACATTTTTACTATTTTATTTGCAGCTTTTTCGATTTTTCGGTCACGGACAAGATGATGATTTTTCGCTCACAACCAACGGAGCCGACGCCGACGGCGGGATTTCTGCGGTACGAGCTCTTTAACGCTATCGCGTTAAAATGAAGAAGTCGTCCACGGGCAAAAATGTATGTGGAGCACAAAGTGGGCTTGCTCCCGTACTCATCAACTGTCCACTAAAAATGAAGGAGGGAACACACGGGTGGCAAGCCAGCCAATACAACGCATGTCGCGGCAAAAAGACGTGTGCTGCTCAAATGGAGAACATTTAAGAAGCATAGGCTAAATTCAGAAGGTGCTTTCAGAACAATATTTCGGATTTAGTTGCTGGGTGTATCATCGACTTAGGTAGAATTCTGCGTCACCGCTGTGACGTGTGTTTTGTTTCGTTTCGTTTGTCATCCACCTTCAGATAGTGGAATGGCTCATGATTTTCTAACAGCGAAGCTGCTTTAGCTAGCCGTATTGTGTCCGATTCTATCTCAAAAAATAAACGGGTATGTGCCACGGAAATTGGGTAAATCCCACTACTTGCCACTGGTCCAATAAAAAAGAAGGCAATCGTTAGCCCAACACTAGGGAATGGGAAAGGCAATGGCGGCTGCGAGAAACTATCATTATCATATACGGGTATGTGCTGCAGAAATTGGGTAAATGCCACTACTCACCACGGGTCCACAAATAGGTAGAAGGCAACAGTTAGCCCGAGACTAGTGAGCATGAAAGCCAACGGCGCTGCGAGAAGACCCGTAAGCGATGGAAGGCCTACGCCAATGACGACGTGTACGTAGATGTATGAGAGGTGCCAACGCTTGGTTTCAGCGCGAGTTTGTCTCTGGTTGCATATCCATTTCGTGTATGAGACTGTATGAGAGAAGCGAACGCTTGGTTTCCCAGCAAGTTTCTGTCTGTGGAGTGTGGACACCCGTGTCACTTCTGTGACTGTGTTTGGTTCACTTCGAACCTCGTTCCTGAGAATGAACGAATAAAAAACGTAGCATCACCCAGCTAAAGTTTATCAACAACTTAGAGGCAACCTAGAAACAACCCTTACCACCAAGCTAAGGCCCAGAAACAACCAAAAGCAAATTTCAGAATTGTCCAGTTTCGCTGTTTCAAGGCTTGCGCGGCGTATTGTTCAGTGCAAGCTTCGCCAATGTTTCTTCTTTTATTATTTGCATTCATTTGGAATTTTCGCTCACGGACAACGCAGTTGATCCCGACATCGTGTGTTCTCCCACATAGGCTCTTTAGCGCTCTCGCGTTAACGCATGCATGTCCTTGCATTTCGCTCGCTCATAATGATGCCGCCGTGCTAAGGAATGAAGCCTGCGTCCGCGAACTTAACAGCCCAAAATTACAAGTGCTAATGTAGCCTGGTATGTTGAAAAGGCGCTGCATTCGCCGACACAATTAGTTCCATGGAACTGACATACATCACGCCCCATTTTATTTTCATTTGCGGGTTGTGTAGAATGAGTACTGACAGATATATACAGGAAGAACGGCAAAGTTAGGGGCAAGTAGTCTGAAGATATTTCGCATACAATATTCAAATCTAAAAAAAAAATTCATCAGCTTCCACTAATTCGCGCAAGGCTGGATCACAGCAGCGCTGATGTCCACCTAGCTTGTCCGCTCTTGGCTAGGCTTGTTCACTCTCACCTCTCTCTTTCCCACCCTTCTCTGTACTATACCTCAGGCCAACCTTTCCGCCTTGGAATAAATTCTCCCTCCATATTTATCCATGGCTACGCTCACTCTCGCAAAGAAATCTTTTTCGCCAAGAATTTCTCTCTCTCTCTTCATTTCGCTTTTTCTCTCTTTTTCTCTCTTTCTTTTTCTTACGCTCAACTCGTTCTTTCACCTATGAGAGTTCTTGCATCCCACGAAGGAGAAATGGGCGCACGTGTCCTGGGAGCGAAGCAGAAGACGACGACGAAGAAGAGAGCGCGTGCCGATTCATGATGATGACAAGTTGCTAGCTACGACACGCGGACACCCTCGAGCGTAGCAGCTCTGCTGTAAAGTGCCTGTCTTAAACTAGGATTTTGTGGGATCACGTATCTCTAATCCCCACGTAGCGCTGTTGGTGGCAGAGCGTCAATCGCTTATGTAATGGAAGTTTGCGTACCATGGCTGCCTGCTTTATTTATCTAGTGTGCCGGTGACGCCCTACCATAGTATCGCACAAGGAACCCCGTCTCAAGGAAAGCGTAACACTACATCAATTGTCGAACGTGAGCAAACCAGAGGCGGTATCTCCTGGAATTGTTTTAAGCATTCTAGACGTGTATTTTCGATGACTACAACCTGATTAGATAAGTCGACCTGTAACAAATTGTTACAATCTATAGAAGTACACTAGTCCAAAAACTGCGAGCAAGAAAAGTCCGCGGAGCCCACCATTCGCCGTAGCTTTTTATGCGCAAGTTACAGCGCCAAAGGAACAAAGAAAAAGGAGAAATGAACACCACAGGTGTTCCTTTCTCCTTTGTCCTTGTTCCTATGGGGCTGTAGCTTTCGTGGCTCTAAATTATGAACCAACTAGCACTCATCAAGCTGTTACTAACAAACAGCTTTTTATGTTCCATCACAAAATGACAGTATAATGTGTCGCACCACTGCAGCATTAGGCAGGGTGTTCTTTTTTTCCTTCTCCACACATTCTTGTTTAGTATTGCAACTTCGCTTTCGTCAGAGGATCACGATGACACTAGGCCAACGCTGGCCAACATATGAGCGGTTTCTGCCCGATGCGGCTACCAGTTCGTGCGGGCGACGGTGCTGAATTTCTCCCTGCATGCAGTGAAAGTTGGAAAAAAATTGCACGTCGGGTAATCGTAAATAGGAGTTCACCATTGTCATATTGCAACAAGCGATGAGCAACATCAACATTACTGCGTCAGAACTCGCGCATATTAGCGAAATAAATGCAAAAGCTGTAATGTTCCCTCAGACTCACTCAGCACGTCCATAGGGATGTGTTTTTTTTATGCTCTACATCTTTGTAGAGTTACATGTCGTTACATGTTTACGTATAACGACATGTAACTGTTACATGTCTACACCTTTGTAGAGTTACATGCCGCATGCCCGGTCCACCAAGGGCCCGAACTTAACCGGAGCTTCTTAGTTCATTGCGCACCTGGGCACACTAGTAAATAATCACCCCCCCCCCCCCAACCCTTCACGTTGCATGGGCTTCATGGGCAAACCTACGCGCCGTGTAACACGCTCCACTACTGTTTTTCGCCAAACCTTATTGTTCCGTGTTTGCCAATTTTGAAAGAACATTTATCATCATCACTAATCGGTCGCATTCCACATTGAAGATAGAGGAAGAAGAAGGAGAAGATGGCGCAGCAACCACAGAGAGACGCCGTCAATGTCGACGGCTTAGAAGTCAGTGTGCACACTGAGTCACCGGCTACCATGGGAACCGACGAGGGCTCAACGTCAGAGTGGAGTGGCAGCGGCCCCGACGTAGGCAGCGAAAGCCGCCACGACAGTTTCTCACCGTCTGACGATGCGGACGTCGAAAGGGGTAAGGCGATAATTACCACTATGCGTTCGTACATAATCGAGGCAAGAGATAATTATATGGCAACTGCGTCAACGTTCTCGTCACTCCGACTGCCGTGTTAGATCACGGGACAGGCGAAGGGGTTGCTCAGAAAAGTGTGACTGATTGAAATAGGAAATTTAGCTGTGCTACAGCAAGGGAAGCACGGGTGCCCTATATCTGTTTCAATGTTCAACTTCTCCATGAAGGCCACATCCCGTACACGTTCTAAATTAGCAAGTTATTTCTCGGTTTCAAAAATCACACACGGAAAAAGCGTTGTCCCTTGAATCTGCTGTTCGTCCCCGACACATATCGCGCTTCTCGCAGCCATAGTGAATCACTATCTTGCCCAGTAAGCATATTCGCCATAATGAATGTCTGTCCCACCCAAAGTATTACTGAGTAACGACACTGTTGCTGTGCGTCCCACTTTTTCATGCAGTGTCCCTGTTGAGTTGCAGCGCTGGTGGTTTGTCTGGAAGGGGCAACATGTTTATATTTCTTCAGGTCAAACCCCGCCCCCTACGCGCTGCCCACGCCGAAACATTGCTCGTGTGGTCACTTTCAATTCGAGCCCTAATTAAAAATCACATATGTCTCTTCAAAGAAGGCAATGAAAGTTCATGCATATCCCAAAACATACTACGACTCTTGAGGGGTTCTTCGCAAAGCATTCGCTTTCTTTAATTACTCTAATCCACCGAAATTGTATATTTCCTTCTTCAGTTTGGGACACGCTGTGGCTATATATAACACGTTCGCTGACAACAAACGTCACCTAATTTCTCTTACCAGCATTTCTTATTGAACCATATTTTGTTTCGGAACAAACATGCATGCTTTACATATATTTTTTCCAAAGTAATATCAGCATCCCTTTCGTATACTCAAGCTTACGTCATGTTTTCTTCGGTAAAAATAACTTATTTTATTCAGTGTTATTTCCTAAGTATGAAAAGCGCCCAGCTTATCAATTTTTCATCGTGCAGTTAAAAAAATCTTAACAAATGTAACGCATAAAACCTAGACTGGCAAGAATTTATGGTGTACTTGTGCATCCCTCCTTTTTGTTTAGTGCTACACTTGCTTAGTCAGTGGAGCACATGGATACATGAACCTCAATGTCGACTTCGGGTTGCATTGGGCGAGGCCAGTTAAGGCTCTCTTACGTACGGTAACTTACTCGTTCGTGTCAATCCGATAACGCAGTGAATTCATCATTTCATAGACACCAAGAGAAAATACCTCCTGGCGGAAATATAAGCTTTAGATAAATTTTGAGTGCCAACTGCGACGATATTTGTACTGTCTAAACTAGTCATGAACAAGCAGCCGTCAGATATTTCAGTGCAATCCTCTCGCGTGTGACGTGAGTGGGAGGCTGCGGCACAAATGGGGAGATCCAATAGTTCGTATAATAATCGAATTTGTTGCTATCGGATTCATGGTTTTTATAACAAAACTGTGCCATATTCTTTATCAATGATAACCAGCGCCAACTTTCGCAACAAAGGCACCGAAAGACAGCACCGGACGGACGGATAATGGGAAACAAATTGGGACAGCCACGCACTGATGGTGCGAAGACTAAGGAGACAGCATAGCTGGTTGCCTTCCCCTCCTCCTTTCCCGTCTCCCAGCCCTCATTTCTATTTCCCATTCCTTGCTATACTATGCTATATAAGTCTATGCTATGATTTACCCTCTCCCTCCTGCTCCCCTCACTTCCCTTTCCCACACCTTGCTATATCCTACTACGCGCGGTTATGCTATGCTTTGCCCGCTTTCTTACTCCTCACCCTCATATAACCACTCCTTGTTCTCACTTCCCTTCTCCACCCTTCTGCTATACTATGCTATGCTCGTTCCTTGGTTTTGCGTCCTTTGGCATAGCTAGGCTGTCCCCCACTCTCTCTTAATGTGGCTCCTCCTCGCTCAACTAGTTATTGCGGGGCACCAGGGGAGTTTTGGCAAGCTTAAACACCTCCGCGGTTACCAGTATTTTGTACATAGTTGTACAACAGTGTGTACGTAATGTTGTACATCAAAGTTGCCATTATTTGAGGTTCTCATTGCCATAGATAGATAGATAGATAGATAGATAGATAGATAGATAGATAGATAGATAGATAGATAGATAGATAGATAGATAGATAGATAGATAGATAGATAGATAGATAGATAGATAGATAGATAGATAGATAGATAGATAGATAGATAGATAGATAGATAGATAGATAGATAGATAGATAGATAGATAGATAGATAGATAGATAGATAGATAGATAGATAGATAGATAGATAGATAGATAGATAGATAGATAGATTAACCGCTCCGCCACTTGCTGTAACCACCATGATCCGTTATGATTTATATTCGGCATGACGCACTGTGCAGGCGGTGGGCCGCAGTACGACGATGAATGGCAGCGCGCCTACGCCCGTCGACGTGTTGCGTCAGCGGGAATCTGGTGCCTGGTGTCTCTTTCCGCTGCTGCCGTGCTGTGCCTACTCCTGTTGCAGCTGCGCAACGACAAGGGACTCTCGGCCATGCTGTCGCGCTTCGTGGAAGCCGCACTGGCTCTACGATTGGGAGGCTATAGTTGAATACGGGGTCACGGCTCAGCAGAACTGAGCTGTGACATTAGATGACATTGCGTTGTTTCTTTCTTACTAATAAGTTATCTGGGGATATCAATGACTGACTTGTATGCCACTCACCTGGGAAACTGAGGGCAAAACAACAAGAACTGCGCAACGCTGCTGCCGTTAACAGACTTCATTTCTTCTGTATCGATTTTAATACGTGCTATTGGAAAACAAGGTTCCGTTTGCCTTTTATCTTACTCGATATGGTATCTGCTCACGACGAATGTATTCGACATTTACATTCCAAGGACGAATTCTGCCACCGCAAATCGGCGACCTTCTACGAATCGACACTGTATAATTCATATGTAACATGAATAAGTACGTTGACTGTTTTTTTTTTCCACGAATTTTATCCCTCTCCTGCCCGGCCCACACAATTCTGCGCACACGTTCATACCGCTGTTATCGCCGTGAAATTATTATTGTGAGGTGGTACTCACTCTTGACAACCGTAATTCAGGGAAACCTGTCTGTCTCTCCTTGTGTGCTTTCGACGGGACTGCCCCACCCCATTCTCTATTTTTTTACAAAGCGTTTCCTCTTTCGTTTTGACTCGCCTAATTCGGCATGCCGGCCATTCCTTCTCTCCCATTTCCGTTTGCACACTTCGCCACGTCTTGCTATTTTGTTCGTATTGGAGCAGAGGCTATGAAACTTGCACATTGCACGTGCTGAGGTAGGCAGTTGTAACTTGGAAGTACCTTCCAGCGAGACCCCGTGTTCAAGAATGCATCTCTGATACGAAGCGAGTCGACGCATCTCGTTTCTCCGCGCTCCACTAAGACGCTCTGCCCAAATACGTTGATAACACGGTACTGGCTCTTTTAATAAAATAATCAGAAAACAAACATTATTTGTGTTTCGGAACCACGCACGGTTTGTGCTTTGCATGCTCATGCTGAATCGTAGCATTTTATATTACCCATCTTCGTACGTGTACACTAGTGGGCTCATTTTGCCATCTGTCAGGCCAGTGAAGCCATGGTCCCGATATGAATAGCCTCCAAGGTTGGCAGTTAGAACGAGATGCTTATTTGGATAGGAATTACAGTGCAGAAGTTTATCCACGTGTAGGAGAAATAAAGAGAGCGGAGGCTGCAAAGCACACGGCGTCTAATTCTTGTATACTGGAGCCAGGTTTCTCGCTTGGCAAAGTTGCGGCGAAAAATATTCGGCACACCCCGCACGTTGTGGGAGTCGGTTTCATGCGAAGCGGTCAGCGAGTACTTCTATGCTGCATTTTAAGGATTTGAGCCAAGCTTTACGAGGTGGATCGACGTCTTTTTGTAAGTGTAGTAGCTGTGCACATCTTGGGCTTACCCGCCACGTCGACAACAGGGGCGTTTAAAGGGTAACTTATGGTGCGACGTGACCTCAGCCCTTACGTTAGAGTACATACGTCAGTATTATCGAAACCAAGTACACTTTATGGTGCAATTATATGAATATCATACGTAACGTTCGTTATTGTATTCCTCCGTGGTGGAGCAATGTTTCAACATTGCTTACTGAATCATAGGAGTAAATATTAATGCTTATTAGACTGCTATCAAAGCGGAGCCAACACTGGAACCACTGACGTTAATCTGATATGACGCCTGTATTGTAGTAGTAAACATGTAGTGTTTATTGCTTTCTTGTAAAATTACGTAGCCAGCACCACAACTACGATAAACGTTGCACCGACATTACGCATGCATAGGCTGTTTTTCCAAACCAGTTTGTAGTCAAGAAAATTTCAACAACGCTGGAATAAACATGAATGCACGAAAAAAGAGCTGACACGGAAAAGCGCTAACTTTCAACTGATTTTTTATTCAGAAAAGACACGTATATATAGTGAAAAAATTGCGCAGCGCAAAAAATTGGGGGACGCTTAAGCCGCGCCTTTAAGAGTTGAACGCGATAGCGATATCTGGCCCCATCCTCATCGTGCTCTGTTTCGCTTGTCATCATGTTCAGTCGCCCGATCACACGCACGCGCACACACACACACACACACACACACTCGATATACCTATAGTAAAGGTAAAGGTTTCCGCCCTCTTCAGCAGAGCATATATGACAACAGTGTACACACTACGTGTGTGTAAGATAATGCGAGCACTAATGTGTATATGCTTTGTAACCCGTTTTACTGCGATATTACAGCTCGGACTGTGACAATTGTACGCAGGACGCTTATGTTTGTGAAGCATTAAAGTTCATTTTAGTGCAGTTCCAAGCAATGGAGTGGCTCTGTAGTAAAAGACCTGCTTGCCACGCAGACGGTATGCGTTTGATTCACACTCGAACTTAAAATCTTTTTATTATCTGTTTTATACAAGATGATTTTTCGCTCACAACCAACAACGCCGCCACCGACGCCAATACCATAATTTCTGCGGAACGAGCTCTTTAACGTTATCACGTTAACACAACATGTGACTATTACCGTAATAATAATACCTGCGGTTTCACGACCCAAAACCACGATATTATTATGATAATAATATTTGGGGTTTAACGTCACAGAACCACGATATGATTATGACAGATGCCGTAGTGGAGGGCTCCGGAAATTTCGACCACCTGGGGTTCTTTAACGTGTACTGTTAAAAATTTTGCCCCTTGTTTACGTAAAAAGCTGAAGGTAAAAAGTTGCCGATCACTTTTCCGATTCCCAAATAGGGCGATTTCCGCAAACGGAGTCTCCCTAGAAATGTTGTACGTATTGTCTCCTAGACACATTGTACGTAATGTCTTTTTAGGAATGTTGTACGTATTGTCATTGTCTCCTAGAAATATTGTACGTAATGTCCTCTTAGGAATGTCGTACGTTGTCTCGAAGAAACGTACGTTGTACGTGATGTCACCTTACGATTGTCATACGTAATGTGTCCTGGAAATGTACGTAATGTCTCTGAAAATGTTGCATGCAATGACTTGGAAATTTCGCACTACTGAGGAATATGAAATGTGCCAAATAGCGCACTTTGTTGCTTTACATTCACCAAAGTGCACAACTTGACACCACACTGTACGTAAAAATTTGTAATAATGGGTGCCGTTTGGTGAAGAAAGTTTCGGTGCTTTACATGCATTTACCGCAATGGTTATCAACTGATGCAAGTGGCAGCTGCTACTTTGCTGCGAAGAAGTTGTTAGAGAGAGGAAAAATGCATTATGCAGTGATGGAGACGAAAATTTCCACTGGATGTTGAACACAACAGTCACAAAGAGATGCATGTACATATTGCCCCTGTTGAAACAAATGCCAGGCTACAAGAGTGCTACTTCAGTGAAAATTGAAGTGTTCTGGCACCACATACAAATTAATCGTACATAGTTTGGCTGTTTGAAGTCTAGGGTCTGACAACAGCTCGCCTGGTTGGGATGAAACTTTGGTGAAAACATTGTTGGACGCCAATCACAAAAAGTCTGGCAATCCCAAGAACAGATATTGCTGTTCAACTTGAACAAGTAATTTGGCAGGGCAAATATAATGACACTTGTAGCCTAATATATGTTACAACAGGGGCAACATGTGCATGCATGTCTTTCTCATGACTGCTGCATATAACATCCTGTGGAAATTTTTTGTCATTATTACTGCTTAACCTGTGTATCCTCTCTCTAACAACTTCTTCGCAGCAAAGTAGAAGCTGCCACTGGCATCAGTCAATAATCACTGCGGTAGCTGCATGTAAAGCACCATAATTTTCTTCACCACAGAACACCCATTATTACAACTTTTTAAGTACAGTGCGGTGTCAACTTCTGGCATTGGTGACTGGAAAGCAACAAAATGCACTATTTGGCACATATATTTCTCAGCAAATGCAGAATTCAGTGTTTCCCACAAAGTGTGGGACAGCACATAGCTGTGGCAGGAAGCGCATACATACTACTTCTTGCCAAGTAAACAGTGAACATCCAGCTGCTCTGAACGCATAAAGATGGGGTTTATTCTGCCAAACTGTACGAGTACACTGTTCGTATTCCGGCTCATCTGAAAAGAGAAGAAAAAAAAAATATATGAGGACACTTGAACCAAAAAAGAAGGCAATCTGTGCCGAAACTGAATTTTGCATATACCTTGCAAAAACAAATGAGCCACACAGCAGCAGGTTTTTAATTTTGATGCATCCACAGCCCGCCCAAACTCATAAAAAAAGAAAAGGGCATGTGTACCCTAAACCCCTGCATGATTGAATAAATGTAGTGTTCACAGTAAAAAATCCAAATAACTTCTGTGCAGACGACATTAAAGACATGAGGGGAGACGTTAAGTTCAGTTGAAATGCTAGATTACCATGTTGAGATAAGACGTATAACTGTTCAAGCAAAGGGTGCTCTTGAAAGCAAGAAAACAAAGCAAAAGTGAAAATCAGATTTTGCACACTAGCTGTCGGACACGTGCAATGGCCGTGAACAGATTCGAACTGAGGCCGGCTGAGAAGGAGTGTCGGTTTTTGTCAAAAATGCCAAATTAAAAGAGCTAAAGAGGAGATAAAAACACGTTTTGTGACATTTAGCCTTTCTGCGTAAAACGAGGCACATGCAACATGAAATAAGCAAATCAAAATGTACGCAATGAGCTACTCCAAAGGTGCGCTTGTGAAACAAAGTGTCAGTTACCGCTCCCACATCACGCCAAGTAGTTTCAGGTGGACAGTGTTGCGAATTGTCCTTGGCTGTGGCGTTTTCACAAGTTAACTCGAAATGTAAAATGAGTGAGTGTCATAGGCAGCATCAACAGCCCAAGGCATTCGCTGAAACGCAGGCACATCGATGCTGCCCAACTTTCTCTCACAGCTTAATGTGTTACACAATATTAAATACTTTCCATTTGGAGTTCATAAGTAACGCACGTCCCTGCTCGTCGGGATCCAGAAACTCAACACCTGACAATGGAATCGAGGTCGCAGATGCTCCTGTTTATCATAATGGGGACGTAGCTTTGCTCTCTACTTGCTTATTCCTTGCATTGTTGCAGTATGCAGCAAAGCTAGCTACACAACCTCTCCGGAGCATTTTGCATTTTGTGGCACTGACGTTGACATTCTGTCCTGCTTCCAAGCAACAGTTTGTCTCATTCAGAGTAACTTGATCAAACCGAGCACTCGATCGAAACGACCGCTAACAAAATAAACTACACCTCCAGCTTGTTCTCGCTCTCGGCTTTTTTTCTGTTCCTGGCGACCCCGAGCTCGGATGCTTAGTAATGCAGCAAACGTGGCAAAGCGCCTAGCACCGAGAATGAGGCAGCCTCTTACACTGCGGAAAGTATGCTGTTGCAGCAATGAGAGAAATTAATGAAGAGTGATTTGGTCAACTTAAGCAATTTTCTTTGCTAATACTGTCTGCCCTCTTGTATATTGTCTGGTTACATAGCCACAGCAAATAGCACCATGTATGTGCTTTCCTGCTGATGTCAATATGACAACCTGCAGTCTGCTGACATACACAGAGTCATTCATGAAAGAGGGTATGCGAGAGTGTGGCCGACGCTCAGTGACAGCTGACTAGAATGCACAGTTTGCTGCATGAGAAAGCACATCTGCTCAAGCTGTCGCCTACTGGGGGTCAAAATAAGCAGGCATGGCCAGGAGGCGAATGCATGCCAGACCACCGCCTACAGCTGGTAGAACAGTCTCTAGCTAACATAGGGCTCTTAAGTTCCTTTTCACAAAGCAAAGCATCCCCTCATATTATGAACAATAGACGGGGTGGCACTGGTGCCCCTTGTTTATACAAAGAAATACGAGGAAGCATGCAAGCGAAAAAGAATTAGGAATAAGGAATGTAAATTTGATAACATAATTCTGCAAATATTGTTAGTATATCTGAAAATTGCTTTCACTTTTCATAAAGGTTGTCTTGTTCTGTGTGAAAACAAGTGCTTCAACATTCCTTCAATAAAAATGTTATGATGGATCTCCTCAGACTGACCATTTCAGGCTTGTTAACCTATATATTCAGCACACCCTTATTGAATATCAGGCCCTACACACGCAACCAAAATATAGCAGGGGTTACAAGCTCATCAGCAAGTAACACCAGCAAAAAAGTTAACTTACATCTTCAGTGATTCAGTGCAATCGCTGTATCAGTTTCATTATCTTGCTGTCTGCAGCTGTCCTTGACTTGCGTCCATTTCCACATTTGCTGCCTCGCATCGGGTTGACATTGAACATCTCCCTGGAAGGTACAAAAATATGTCGTCTGGATATTTTGTTTGTTCCATAATACAATTATGAAGTCATTATCACATTTGTTCCTGCTTTCGAAACATCACAAGGATGTTTTATTTATAAGGAACTTTTTAATCCTCTTAAGCTGTGATTAATACACAGCCAATTGCCATGTGGCTTCAATGTTTTTTGGTTGACCCACAAGAATTCTTGAATAAAGTAAAAGTAAGCAATATGAATATTACGTCAAGGAATTCACCACGCAATTTTAAAATGCAACAGTTCACTTGTGTGTACCTTTAACCTAGCTCTCATGTCTGTAGCTTTTCCAACATTTACCCTTTGCAGTTGTCGTCACTGCCATCAGCATGCACAGTGTGGTAACATATAAACATGAAAATTCAAAGATAGCACAAAGTTTATTCCACATCAGGATTAGTAAATGCACTCACGAGAGATATTTTTCTCTTTCTTAGTAATCTTGCAATTTTAATACTATTCAATGAATTGCCCTTGATATCACAGTACTGAACACTGTTCATTTCCAGGCATTGAATCTATCCATCTCATGCCTATGTCTTACATGAACATAATATTTCTATGTCCCTTGTCTTGCTCTAAACAATTACATGTTACTTAATGTGCAACATAATCCGTTCATTCATGCCTGTGCAGACACATATCGGATGTTCACATATGTACAAACATCTAACTGCCATGTGGGCATAAGTCAGAATGCACTTTACATTCTGTGGTACCTTTGAAGTACTTCTGAAACCAAATGACTCATTAAAATGTGACTGAAAAACAAAAAGGAAAGCACAGAACAAATGTCCAAGTAAAACAAGAAATGTAGTGTCATGGTAACCCTAGCTATGATACAAAATGAAGGCCTGAATGCTGTCATTACACAGTAACACTCAGGCTTCTAGGAATAATGTTTTTGCAGTATGCTAATGAAGACAATGGTGCTTAATGAATGGAAACACTGGTTTCCCTGACATCTTAAAAAAGCACACAAAATCATTTGTCAAATCTGAAGCACTACTTATGTGAGGCCCTTCAAAATAAAATTGACACCTCAGAGCAGAGAAAACTGAAGATGATCTCTTTTGCATTCACCCTTGACACTTCTACGTCTTGCATATGCAGAAAAGATCACACAGTGCATAGAGGCCCTCGGCAATAAGATCTGATGATACGGAGTATTTATGTTTCACTGAATCTTATCACTAATGTTAGCTTTTCAATTAATGTGGTTCATAATTACAACTAAAGTGAGGCTTTACTTGGCCACCTACAAAGCAAAGGACTCTCCAGAAAATTAACCTTTAACCCTTTGACACGCTATGTACACAGTAGGGTTGAGAGCTGGGCTAGTTGGTGAGATATCATTTTAACGTATGGTGTAGTAGCGCAAATTCGACGGGGACAAAGAGGAGAAGAAGCAAAAAACACGACGCTCGCTACACTCGCAACTACTTTTATTTCAGAAGCAGCACTTCATATATAACCGAAATCCCTAGCGACACAGAAATGAACTACGAACACTGAATCATTGCCAAAAAAACCTTTTTGCGCACACTCAAGCGATAGTACATGGCAGTTATGCTTAGACACTTTAAGATGACATAACAAATGACAGCGCTGGGTAACATCAATATAAAATACAATGGCGGGAATTCACACGTGCTTGAAACAGATTTGAAAACAACATGAAGCAAAGTATGACACATGCAAACACTAACTTCAATTAAAGTCCTTCGAGGAAGCTGGCTTCTCGGTTACGTAACGAAACTGATGATTGACTAATGCAGCCATCTTTTCTTTTGTTAATGTGAAAGGCACGAATGACTTTACAATAAACAGATATTTATTACAATTGAATTATAATTACTATAACACACATAAATAATGCATTATGACATTATTTTTGTTGCAATAGAATATCGAGTGCCTTTCACATTAACAAAAGAAAAGATGGCTGCATTAGTCAATCATCAGTTTCGTTAAGTAACCGAGAAGCCAGCTTCCTCGAAGGACTTTAATTGAAGTTAGTGTTTGCATGTGTCATACTTTGCTTCATGTTGTTTTCAAATCTGTTTCAAGCACGTGTGAATTCCCGCCAATGTATTTTATATTGATGTTACCCAGCGCTGTCATTTGTTATGTCATCTTAAAGTGTCTAAGCATAACTGCCGTGTACTATCGCTTGAGTGTGCGCAAAAAGGTTTTTTCGGCAATGATTCAGTGTTCGTAGTTCATTTCTGTGTCGCTAGGGATTTGGGTTATATATGAAGTGCTGCTTCTAAAATAAAAGTAGTTGCGAGTGTAGCGAGTGTCGTGTTTTTTGCTTCTTGTCCTCTTTGTCCCCGTCGAATTTGCGCTACTACACCATACGTTAAAATGCTATGTACACAATTGTGTGCACCACTTATTTTTGCCATTGGTAACGACTAGGACTAATAGAGAGCAAGATACCTTAGAAGTAAGCAGCGCGAAAAGCAAGACAACGCACACAGGGAGGAATGACAAGAAGCGCTGATCAAGATACGTTGAACAAGATACGTTGAGCTTTGGATCAAATGAACCTGCTGCATAATAAATTTGTGTTCATTTAACTTCATTTTGCAGTGTACTGTTGCATATTATCAGTTTGCTGAAGGCACTACACTGTTCAGCGAGTCGTTCGAAGTGCTCCTTCCTGCGAGCCATGCCAAAAGTATAATTTTTCTTCACTCCAAATGAACATACACAAAAACAAATTTGCACTATATTTTTGGCGTAAGATTTCATTCTATTAATGTAAGAACGTAGCATGAATGACTTTACAATAAACAGATATTTATTACAATTGAATTATAATTACTATAACACACACAAATTAATGCATTATGACATTATTTTTGTTGCAATAGAATATCGAGTGCCTTAAAATGATGTATCAATTTGACGCATTTACAGACAGTTTTTCATTGGTGGCGTCTGAAAGGTTTAGAGAACATGGAAATATTTCACCCTGTTTCTGTACAACACAACAATACGAATAGAACCAATGCAGTGATAAAGTTGGCTAATGAACAAAAGTTATTTGCAGTCAAAATGTTATGAACAGCACATATTTAAGACTTGGCAACTACTGAAGCTTGCAATTATGCACTACCAAGAACAAAAATCCACAGAAGTTCACATGCCCTTTTGCTTTAAACACTGTGCTTCACAGAAGGAGGGAGCTTGCATTATGTATAGTTCAGTAGAAAAGTTTTTGAAGTGCTTTATAAAGAATTGAACTGCACGCTGAAAAGAAGTTAGTTGGACGGCTTGATGGGAAAAAACATTTTAACTTGTTTCATTCATTCTGAGCATCTTACTTCACCAAGGAAGGTGTGAAAAATATGATAAAAAAGTAAGCGAAAACGGCATCTCAATGACAGACAGTGACACAAGAAATCAGATTCTATTGAGACATTTTTTGCCCATCTTTGAGTGCCTGTTCCTCATGAAAGTGAGGTCGGCTGCAGCCATTAGCGAGACATAGCTTCAGGTATGCTTTTTCCCATTTCTCTTTACGAATGCAGCTATTGATATCATATATCCTTAAAAAAATTGAAATGCACTATCAGCAACGTTGCTGTGTTCACGAGCTCATCAGAAGAGAAGCTGGTGTCATTCAAAGATGACAAGAGAGTGACAGGAATGGTTCAAGTGATCACAGGAGCAACTTGTAAGCAGCACAAAGCATGTGACTGGAAGTCTGAAATTTCCATTGTAGAGGCTGTAACGAAGCATAAAAGCCTTGGCTCTTTATTTGAGCTTAAGGTATCAATGGTGAGTGTCCTTCAGACGATATATTTTTTGGGTACATGTCACATCACGCTGGTCCAACCGGCCACATTCTCTGTGACCCAGAACAGCAGGGTGAAGTGTGCTCAACTGCACGACTGTTTGCAAAGAGCTGTGAAGGTGCAAGCTATGCTGCAGGCAAGTTGCAACATTGTGTGTTTGAACAATATCACAAGCACTTGCTATTACATACTCTTTCCTGTCTTGGTGTTCCTCACATATAGTGTCATAAGTTTCTTAGTTGGATGAGTAAAATAGCGCACACTTAGACAGGGACAGAGTAAGCAACATGACACAAGCGCTAACAACAATTGTTTATTTGAAATAGCAGAGGAAATCTTATGTAAAGAAACAGGTGAAGTGAGTGCACGTGTGACGCAGGCATGACTGCAAGCCATCTGAAATCGGTACAAAGGAATACAAGTTCCTTTTCGGGCAAACTAATATAAGACATTCTAACACATCGTGTGCCTAACCAGTGAGTCATTTCGGCTTCAATCATCTCACAGACTAACTTTTTACTTTTGACAATCACATGAACTTTATCGAATTCCTGCTGACATCCACATGTCGCAGTGCATAGCTAGAAGACCGTCTTTGTGCTTTTCTTGATTGCCACGGTGCTCTCTGAAATTATCATTAAAGGGGCCCTGCAACACCTTTCTTTGTTATATTGGAATAGTCCCATTATTGACGTATGACTCTTCACGAGCCATATGCCGCAAAAAGTTTTTGAATCCGTCAAGTCTAAGTGGTGTTACCAAATTATAGAGATCACGTTCCGCAGCTTTCTCTCTCAACTCAACGCAGCGAGCGCGCGGAAAGCTGCGCGCGGCGTGAGGGGAGGGAGGGAGGGCGGAGGTGCGAGGAGGCGACGTCAGCGCCGGCGGCATTTTTTTTTCATTTTTTTCTCTCTGGCGTCTCGCCGCAACCACGTGGTCTGTGCCGCCACTTCCGGTCGGCTTGCGTCGTTCTCGTCGAGCGGAGTCGATCGCGCTGTGTATCGCGCGTGCTTGAAAACTGCGCGTCGGTTTGGTAATGTTGGGTGTGCACCTCGAACGCCGTAGTCTTTTCATCGCTCTGCCAACCATGGAAGCAAACGTGCGCGCTCGTTTGGAACGAATGACAGCTGAGATCGGTTTCGGCCCATACTCCGATACACCGCCTCGTAAGACGGCACTGGCAGACGACCCCGAAGCGCCGCCATTACCGGACGCCAGCATTGTTATCGGAGACACGCTGCGCCCGTGCCTCGGTCGGTCGTGAGAACGTGCCGACGATGCAGTTCTCAGCTGACGAGGCAACACTGGAACGGCTGCCACTCAACGGCAACCGGCGATGGTCAAAAGCACAGAAATATTCACGTTTTCGGCACTGCGCATGGCGAAGAAAACGGAACCACGCAACTACGAGCAGACGAGCTGTCGGTGAGACCGGAAGTGCTAATATTAATGTTTGTTCGGTGTTTTTAACGCGATAACAGAATATAAACTTACATATTATCTACTTATTGAACTCAAAATTAACAACGAAAGTAATAATGAGGGTGTTATCGTGATTATAACATCAGCCAATGGTGGAACTGCCGACAATCGCGTCATATTTTGCGGACTAATACATCATTTGTCGAGAGAAGAGGGAGCGATTTTCAGCTGACTTTGAGAATTTATTGTAAATTCCAGGCCGTGCGCATCGCTATAATATTTGGCTCGCGTGTTCTCGCGAGCCTCGACTACCGATCGGCAGCGATTTTTGAGCATGCTCGAAAAGTGTTGCAGGGCCCCTTTAAGGTAGAATATCTCACTTGAAAAGGATCATTACACTGCAGCAGATTTAGTTTTTCTAGCAAGGAGCTAGAAATAGATTTTTGCTATGCTGCTTTCTCAGATATATTAACACGCAGAGGGCATTCACTTTTGTGTTTTCGCGCTGAAGAACAGGTCGCTTATTGGAAGCTGGTTATCCGAGAATGAACAGGTAGCAGTGGTCGAAATTATACTTCATGAATTATCTGCCCGCACCATCGAGTGCACTGTTGTGTAGCGCTTTAAATGCATGATATTGTGCATAATCTCAAGAAGATTGCTGGTCGCGTTGATGTATCTGTTGTGTTTAGTGCCCCTCAAAAACCTTTCAGCCTTTGCAATAGTAGTGTTCCTAGGAAGGAGCTACTAGCGACATGCTCAAAGAAACATAGATGTACGTTTGTTAGATGCATTGATCATGCTGCGTATCGGATCCCACTGCATTACGGAAAGTTCTACATTAGCCAGTCCGCTAGATGCCTCAACGATCGTTTGAGAGAACACCGTTGCAATGTACAAAAGCACAAAAACGGTCACCTAGCTATGCAACTGTAGCACGTGTGAATGTCAGCCTGAATTTGATGGAGTTGACGTGATTGTGAACAGCAAAGAAAATGCAGTCCGTGAGATAATAGAAGCCAAAATGATTGAGAAGTTAGGCACACGGTGTGTTAGCATGCCTTTTGTTAGCTTGCCCGTAAAGGAGCTACCGATCCTTTGTGCCGATTTCAGATCGTTTGCAGTCATGCCTGTGTGACTTGCACACTCACCTGACACATTTCTGTACACAAGTCTTTCTCTGCTATTTCAAATATTCATCTGTTGATAGCGCTTGTGTCATGCTGCTTACTCTAAGTGTGCGCTATTTTACTCGCATTAAGTACCAACAAGCCCAAGCTACTCTTCTCGAACTGCCCATTTGTAGAGAAGGAAACCAATGCCTACCACTTAATATGGGCTTGTCCAGACCAGAGGAAGAATGCTCCCATCTTTCACAGCAAGCTGTCCCCTGCTTCCGTTCCTTGAACAGTCAGTCGTCTATGCTGGGTACATGCATTACAGATGCCACAAAACATTCCATAACCTGCACACAATAGAGGCCTTAGAGTACACAAGTAGTACATATAAAACATGATGGCTTAACACAAGTATCTGTTGATACACCAAAACTGTCCATGAGTGATGAGCTTAGGATGTATTAAGAGCAAATATTAGTGGAGTAATGGGTTTTTGCAGACAATTTTTATTATGCGTTACATTAGCTTTCCCACACTGACATACTAAATAGTATGAAGAATACAGTTTGCCGAATAAGCAACTTGCACAGAAAACTCCATCAGCACTCTCATCACAATATTAAATAGATCAGTGTATGCTCTATGTACACAATGTATGGTAACGAGCCACCCTTATTGTACGACATCATGAATGTGAAGATTTCAAGATAGCTGAAGACTTAGTAGAAGTGTAAGAACACCAGAGCTTACAGCAAAGATTGAGCACTGTGTTGGCTTTTCTGTCTCCTCTGCTGCTCTTGCATGGTTTTAAATCTTGGGCATGTTTTGCCAACAAGCCCAGTTTTGAACTCTTCAAAAAAAAAAACCTTGTTGCACTAAAGTCAATTCATATGCAGGGCTCGTGCTGTGCCCTACAAGTGTCTGTTCAATTCAATGAGCCCTTAATTCACTATGTTTCTTTTGTCCTTTCATAGCTATAGGGTCTCGTCCCGGTAGACTTGATGGCTTCAGGTAGCATGCAAGGGTTCATTGGCCAGCTGCCAGCTCGTAGAGTTCTACAAGACGCCAGGATGGCCAAAAGTAGCACTAGCATGTACTGTTGGGATTACACACTGAGGTGCTCAATGGGATGGATGGGACAATGACCTCTGTTGCAGCTCCACTGGAGCATCAGATGCACTATCCAAAGGTTACAGATTCGGTCCCTGGCAGGAGCAAGTGTCTCTTTTGTTGACTAATTCCTTTCAATTTATGTAAAAATTACCACACTACAGTTAAAAACTAAAATAATCTTCCCTATGCCTTCCTTGGCTTCATTGTCTGTTTGCATTAGTAGGTTGTGTCTAACAAGAAAAAGTAGCCCTTGATCCAGTCCCCTTGTTTCGTCTGTTCAATTTCGTAGTGCTTGGCACGCCACAAAATCAGTATAACCACACTGTCCAGAATTCTGTGATCAGAAAACATGTAAACATATCAGAAATGACATTCTTCAATTTATAACTGCATAAACTAAAGCAGCACTGTCATCCCTTTCCCTGATTGATACATCTTGGTTGTGAATACTGCAAATAGGACCCCACTTCTGGCTTCATGCTTCTTTAGCAAAGTACAAAGGAAAGCGAAAACTACGGTACCACAAAATCAAGTAATGTTCTTTATACACCATCACATCCCAAGCCACTTGTGTAAGAAGTTTTTGCAATGGTGCTACTCCACTATTAAAAGAATTGGTATTAGAGAGAACATGTTTGGTTCATCAAAAAAATATATGTAATGACAGGACTAATAATTGACACGTTTCTTCCCAGACAAACACAGCAACAAGCAGAACATACGCTACCTTAATAAGCTTAGTTGAACTGACACACACGTCTATCAATTATAATTTATATAGACATGTTGTACTACTTCCAATTAAGCTTGCAGTTATATGCACACTTACTGTTACTACCAGCACATAATATGATTCAGTCAAATGCACTGCCTTCTTGTAAGTTTTCTGCAGAACTAAATCAATGTTCTCAAACATATGGCCCGTATATCTCTAGCCAGCGGCCCAGCCTGCATATGGCTGTCCTTGTCCGATATTTCCTTTAATTTATTTAATAAATACGCTCGTGAGCAACTCGGGCGAGACTGATCTAAGCATTTTTTCATAAGGCACCCCATGTGGTTACCATACACTTAAACATAGCGGTGAAATAAAAACTCGATACTTCACTATCGGCGTATCGATTTCGGTCCTTCTATAGACTATTTTACTGATGGTTTTTGGTGCCCACGTATTGGGCTGTTAACTTTGCTGTTTTGTATCTTGAACTAAACAAACAGTGCTACAGTACAACGCGTGCGCATGAAAACGGTTGGGTTGGTGCATTCGACGTTAAGTGATCTTGTTAATTCACGTCGCTATATAAAAAATAAAAAAAACTAATTTAACAGCATTTGTGGCCGCGCCCATGTGTCTTATGTAAAACCGTCTATGTATCAGTGTCGATATGTTTCTCAAAACCTGACATCAAATCTCCTTTAGAAATGACAAATATAGTTAAACACGCTATCAGAAAGTAGATGAAGAGGACGAGAACGAGGCTTGCTCGCGAGCGGCTCGGTGAACTGTTTTTCGCTCCGAGCTGTACATCTGCGTTCATTTTCCATTCTGTAAATAAACGCGTTCAATCGTCACAATTGTGGTGCAGGTGCAGGGTATACTTTTGTGAAAAGCCGTACGTCCAGCGACCTCACCTCCGTCGGCCACGCCGGCTTTCCAGGTGGTAGAGATGAAAGGCGAGGCCACTGAGATGATGACCGAGGCCGACGCGTGGTAGGCAGATCAAGCTGCGCACGGGCGGGTCACTCCGATGTTCGGCTGGTAGGCGTGCCGCTCGGAAATTGGGTTCGTGGGCCATTCTGTACATAAACGCGTTCTATCGTCAACAATATGGTATATGGGAAAGGCCGTCTTTGAAATGGCAACGTTAGTTGACAATTTTTTTCATGCCCCTCCCCCTTCCCATCTTTTCCCCTCTCAGTTTTTCACTGTCCCCGCCCTTGCGGGAGACTAAAAAATTTCGCGACTGCGGCCCCACAGCTGAAGCGAGTTCGAGACCCCTGAAATAAATGCTACGCGCCCCAACCTGTATTAATAGTAGTATGTTTTATATTGTTTACTATTTTCAGTGTATATTACCAATAGTCTTATTTGCAAGTTTGTTCATATAACTGTCTCAAAACCCCCTATGTAATGCCCAAGTGGGCCTTTAGGGTATACGAATAAAAAAATAAAAACCTTGCGCAACCAGGTTGAAATCCTCACCATAGAAGAATTATGCTATTTGTCATGGATTAATCGAGCGCAGCACAGTAGATGGTGACGCAACCAGCGATACATACGCTTCTGAGCAGCTTGACAAGCGTTTTGTGTCTATCTGCGGCCCCGTCTACTGCATTGTAGTTGATTTGCACGTTAGTTCATTATTACCGTTGCATTTTATTCACAGAAAATGCACGAGGCGACCAGTGCGTTTAAAAGCAGGCGAATTTTTATGGCGGCAGGCGATTGAACAATCGGTTCAAGCGATGACCTCGCAATATTAGGGTTTTACGTGCCAAAACCACGATATGATTATGAGACGCGCCGTAGCGGAGGGGCTCCGGAAATTTTGGGGATCCGGTTTTCTTTAACGCGCACTGACATCGCACAGCACCGGGCTTAAATGACACAAATAGAGCAACTACTAGAAATGTATAACAAAACATCACAGAAAAGCAGATACTACCTGTAGCAGAATCCATACTTGCCTATCAGACAACTTTTCTCGTACATCATCACCGCTGTGCGAACACGCCACCCGGGCTGCCTTACCTGCATAAATGTCGTCGCACAATAAGATCACATAGTTACGCAATTTGGCATCCGCTGAGGCGCACGCTTGTGCTTTACAGTCGCCGTCGTCGTCAGACAAGGCACTGGGCGGCGGACTGTCTTAGTAGATGCACTCGATTGAACCACGCAATAACCGTGCGTAATCAAGAAACGTGGAAAGCACGCCGATCACGCAGCGCTGAGCGCGCAGACAAAGCGACGAGCCCGTTGAGGCTACGACGACACACCACAGAACACCAACACAAAATCTTGACACACCTTTGGCCGCCCATTCCATCCCACACGCGATACACTTCCAGTCGACGACTGACAACGATGATTGGCACACATAATATCAATAAACACCGCAAATATACAAGCGCGGAACGAACTTATCACGGCACCACCTTCGATTCCCCACGCCGGTACATTTTTTTTTTATCGCGCTGAACGCGGTCCCGCACGCGTGGTTTTGGTTTGAAGGGATTGGCTCTCGCGCGGCGGGTGATTTGAATTTAGTTGCGTTATATCTCTAATTATCAACTGACAGCAATGATGACCCCGCGTGATATCAACAAACATTATAAGTATACAAGCACAGAGCAATTTTGTTGTGGCAGAATCTTTTTTGTCGAAAACTGTTTTTTTTTTTTTGTGTGTGGTCCCGCACGCACGTCTTTGGCTTGACGTGATTGGCTCGAGCGAGGAGGTGATTTGAACTGAGTTACGGAGTGCACACTCCTTCTTGCGTTTTCTGTTCTCACTCTTCCCCTCTACTTTATCCTACTCTTTCGGTACTTTCGGTACCTTGTTGAGGCGCTGCGCCGTGCTCCCGACCGGGCTGCAGAAATTAGGCGCCTTTTCCTCTTCAAACCACTACCACCACCACCTTGTTTACCTTGTCCGCCCGCCCTGTGGTAGTGGCGGGAAATTTAAAATGCTTTACGCGGATTTCTTTGATTTTTCATCCGAGGGTGACAGAAATGGGCTAAAAATTTTTCCCACGGTCTGTGTTGTTGGGAAGCCAACCTCTTGTAGTGTGTTGCATTGTGGGTGCAGTGGCGGGAAATTTAAAATGCTTTACGTGGATTTCTTTGATTTTTCATCCGAGGGTGACAGAAATGGGCTAAAAAATTTTCCCACGGTCTGTGTTGTTGGGAAGCCAACCTCTTGTAGTATGTTGCATTGCGGGTGCAGTGGCGGGAAATTTAAAATGCCTTACGCGATTTTTTTTTTAATTTTTCACTTCAGGACGCGCTGCATCTCGCAGGCTGTGACGATCGTCGCCGCTCTGCCCTCGCTACGTTACTCTGCTTCCTTCATGACGCGAGCCTAGTCTAGCGGCTTTGAAACGCGCCAAGAACACACTCGCACATACACACAAAACGTCCTGTGTGACTCGCGCACTGCACTTCTTGCACTTGCAGGCGTGTTATGCTCTGCTGGATTTTTTCGGCGCCGCCGATCTGTTTACGCGCCCTTGAGGCCCGTATTTAGCTGTCTCCTGACTGTTTACATTCCTGCGGCGCTGACTTCTCCCGCGTCCGTCACGTGAGGCTGCTGGCATCCTTCTCTCCCCTGCCGACCTGCTTGACTACTCCTCTCCTTGGGGGCGGCCCGCGCCGCGGGTTTCTGCTGCCGAGGGTGGGGGGGAGGTGATTCTTAAAAGGAAGAAGGAAATGAAAATGGAAATTGGGTGTGGAGTGCACGATAACTGTCTCTCAAGTGAGGACACCTCAACCGATACACTCACGGGGGATTGGGGATTAAAGGGACAGTGAGAGTGAAAAAAGTATGGTAAAAGAAGAAAAAGAAAGGTATGAGTGAAAAAAAACAGTGAGGGGGTGGGGGGCAGGAGAACGGGCGTCCGAGTCACCGTGGTGAGCGGCTAGAAAATTCGTTCGACTAGGCCGGCATCCTCGAGAAAAGCTAGTAGGGCCGCAAGGGCTGATCGGCGACGGTGTACGTGGCCGGTGGGATGGAGCAAGTCCTGTAGGGTCGCACACGGCAGTCCGACGAGGCGGTACTTCATGGCGAGCCGCTTCCGCGCAGTGTTGAGAGACGGACAGTCAAACAATAGGTGGCACAGGGTTTCGATCGCGCCGCAATCGGTGCAGTTCGGTGCAGCGGCGCCGCGAAGACGATGCCTGCGTTCCGCGGGCCACACAGAACCGGTCCTCAGGGCAAGAAGAAGTGCGCGCTCGCGGCGAGTGAAACCAGTGGCTGGGATGGGAGGAGGGGGGTGTCCGGAGGCGACCCGTGCGTCAGGATGCTCGCGCACCAGCTCCCGGCGAAGGCTCTTGCGTGCCGAGTCGAACGAGCTGGCGTAATCCGTCAGCGAAGTCTCGGCGGAGTGTGCTCGTTTTGCGAGTTCGTCTGCAGCCTCGTTGCCCGCGATGCCGACGTGTGAAGGGAGCCACTGAAGGACCACATCACAGCCTCGTTCCTGGAGGGCCAGCAGGCTGAGAGCGGCACGCTGAGCAAGAAGGGGGCCTCGTTCCTCCCTCGCGAGCTGGCGGAGTGCAGGTTTCGAGTCGCAGAAGATTGCTGCGCTCGTGACGGCCGGCGAATTGCGCAGGAGGTCTGCAGCCAACTGGAGCCCGACTAGCTCAGCTGTTGTTGAGGATGCACAGTATCGCAAGCGGCACTGTCGTTCCGAGCTGAGCTGAGGGGCTATGCAGGCGGCCGCGGCTGAGCGATCCTGCAGGACGGACCCATCGGTGAACACCTGCGTCCTCCCGGCCAGGTCCTCATACATCCGCGCCGCGGCCTCCTGAGCAATGGCACTGATGGAGGTGTGGCGTTTGGATCGAATGCCCGGCAGGTGCAAGTTCACTCGAAGGGGCACTCGACGGTGAGGGGGTGGCCAGCGCGAAAGGCGTGCGGGGTCGTCAGCCACAACACTGTCGTACACGTCGATAAGTTGGCCGACACGTGAGTTTGGCACAGCACGTAACCGCGAGAGGAGGGGACCTGCATCAGGCGCTCGGTGGAGACGCTGCAAGTGGCACAATGCGCGCAGGTCCGCCGTGACCGACGCAGGCCACGCACGAGCCTCCGCGAGGGTCTCGGCCACACGAGAGCCACGAGGCATTCCGTGACACATGCGGATGACTCGGCGGTGGTCCTGGTCGATCAGTCGCCACTGTGGCGCCTGGAGTTTGCAGATCGGCAGTGCGTAGTGGATGGCAGACAGAGCCATCGCCTCGTAGATGGTGCAGGCGAAGGCAGCGGGGCAGCCGTTGCCGCCTGCGAGTAGTTGGCGCACGGCCGATTCCACGCGACGCGTCGTCTGTCGTACACGTCGCACCGCCGGGAACCATCGGAGGCGATTGTCTATCGTCAGGCCGAGCTAGCGGACGTTGCTACTCCAAACTATTGGTGCACCATCCAGCTGAAGGCACGGAAGACGTCGTCGGGCTTCAGCACGAGGGTGGACGACGAGGGCCTCGGTTTTCGGCGCCGAGATCGCGAGTCCGATGTTTCTCACGAAGGCGGCCACACATTGGAGGGCCTCCTGCATGCAAGCGCGCACCACCGAGCACTTTCGGGTCGGACCACGCACATACAATGCGACGTCATCAGCGCACACCACTGCGCGAACAGGGAACACAGCCGTTTCTGGTAGGCACTTGACGAGCGGCGCGAGCACCAGATTAAACAAAAACGGGCTGAGGACGCTGCCTTGTGGGACGCCACAGCTGACAGATCGCGGCGCACTTGTCGCCCCGCCCACGCGCACAGTAAACGTTCGGTCAGTGAGGAAGGCCTGAACGTAGTTCAAGAGTTTGCCCTCAACACCTAGCGCGCGCACAGCACTGATGATAGACGAGTGGGGGAGCGAGTCGAACGCCGACTTTATGTCAAGGAGGAGTAGGATGGCCATTTCTCCATCGTGAAGGGCCTGCTCGAGGGTGCTCACGACTGCAGCAATGCAGTCGATGGTCGCGCGATGTGGCCGGAATCCACACTGCTCTGGTGGGAAAGCGTTGCGCACCTCCGCGATCCACTGTAGCCGGTAAAGAGCCATCTCCTCCATAGTTTTGCCCGCCACAGAAGTGAGAGAGATGGGCCTGTATGACGTCACCGATCGCGGCGGTTTGCCTTGTTTGAGGACAGGAATCACAGTCGCGGAACGCCATTCTTCCGGGAGGACAGCACTGGAGAAAACTCTGTTGAATGCATCCAACAAGAGTGGGCGCTGACGCGCGAGCAGAGTGCGACCATCCTCCTCTTTTTTTTTCCCCTTCACCCTCCTACCTCTCTCTTTCATGCCCCTACCCTTTGTCGGCCTGTCCTGTGCGACGCTTTCGTTACTGTGCTTCCTTCATGACGCGAGCTAGTCTAGTGGCTTTGAAACGCACCAAGAACACACTCATACATGCACACGAAACGGTCCGTTATCGGAAGGATCATAAATAGCGATGGAAAAGAACAAAAAGCACACCAGTACAGGCGTCATTCGCTAACCCCACTTTTTTAAATGCGAAGCATTTCTTGCGATTTTGAGCGTATCTATCTATCTATCTATCTATCTATCTATCTATCTATCTATCTATCTATCTATCTATCTATCTATCTATCTATCTATCTATCTATCTATCTATCTATCTATCTATGTAGCCGCCTACGACTTTGTGCTCTCCTGGCCGTTTCGTTAATCGGATGTATACCAAAATTGGTGTGGCATAACATGACCTTATTACGAACACAAATGACAGGTCATAACATGAATATCATGACATGCATGTCATGAACAGCATGATTTACATTCCACGGCCTTGGGGCTCTTGCGGCCGTACCGTTAGTTTCATATATACCAAAATTGGTATCGCGTGACAAGAGTCCATGACAAACATAATGACAGGTCCTAACATGCAACTCATGACCCGCATGTCATGTGCAGCATGATTTACGTGACATGGTCTCGGGGCGCTCGCGGCCGTTTAAATGAATGGATATATACGAAAACTGGTATGAGGAGACATTTCTGTATGACAAACATAACTGACACGTGGTAACATGAAAATCATGACATGCATGCCATGTACGACATGGTTTACATGCTACGCTCATGGCGCACTCGCGGCCGTTTCGCTAAATTGATATACACCAAACTTAGTGTTGTGCGATGCGACTGTATAAGGGACATGAATAACAGGTGGTAACATGAAAACCATGACATACATGTCATGTATGTCATGATATACATGCCATGCTCATGGCTCACTCGTGGCCGTTTCGCTAGACTGATATACACCAAAATTTGTATTGCGCGACACGACTGTATGACGAACGTAAATGAGAGAAGTCAATATGAAAATCATGACATGCAAGTCATGTACGACATGATTAACATGCCACGCTCATGGTGCGCTCGCGGTTGTTTCGCTAGATTCATATACACCAAAATTGGCATTGCGCGATGTGACTGTCTGAAGAACATCAATAATAGTTGGTACCATGAAAATCATGACATGTATGTCATGATTTACATGCCATGCTCATGATGCATTCGCGGCCGCTTCGCTAGCTTGATATACACCAAAATTGGTATTGCGTGACGCGACTGTATGATGAACGTAAATGAGAGGTGGTAACATGAAAGTTATGACATGCGTGGCATGTACGACATGGTTTACATGCCATGCTCATGGCGCACTCGTGGCCGTTTCGCTAGACTGATATACACCAAAACTGGTATTGCGCGACGCGACTGTATGACGAACGTAAATGAGAGGTGGTAACATGAAAATAATGACACGCATGACATGTACGACATGACTGACATGTCTTGCTCATGGCGCACTCGTGGCCTTTTCGCTAGATTGATATGCACCAAAACTGGTATTGCGCGACGCGACTGCATGACGAACGTAAATGAGAGGTGGTGACATGAAAGTAATGACATCCATGGCATGATTTACATGCCATGCTCATGGCGCACTCGTGGCCGTTTCGCTAGACTGATATACACCAAAACTGGTATTACTCGACGCGACTGCATGACGAACGTAAATGAGAGGTGGTAACATGAAAATCATGACATGCAAGTCATGTACGACATGATTTACATACCACGCTCATGGTGCCCTCGCGGCCGTTTCGCTAGACTGATATACACCAAAATTGGTATTGCGCGACGCGCCTGTATGACGAACATGAATGACAGGTGGTAACATGAAAACCATGATATGCATGTCATGTATGTCATGATTTATATGTCACGCTCATGGTGCATTCGCGGCCGTTTCGCTAGCTTGTCATACACCAAAATTGGTATTGCCTGATGTGACTGTTGTTGATGATGATGATGATGATGTGACTGCTTGACGAACATAAGTGACAGGTGGTAACATGAAAACCTCACTCAATTTCAATTCGTTTTCTCATCCACACATGGCTATGCTATACATACATGGCTGTGCTATACATGGCCTCGCCTATACGTGACGCCAAGTGACATGAGACGACGACAGCATACGATGACGACAGCCCTGGCCTCTAAAGCGCTCTGCACTTTAAAAATTACATCTCCCGCTAAAGGGGACCATGAGGCGATGCGAAGCCGGAGCACTTGCACGATCGCGTTCCGTTGGCGTTCGTTGGGCATGCTACCAACCTCGCGTCGTGGAACCCGAAGAGGAACGCTACGCGCGTCGTGTGTTCCCTCTAGCCTGGCCGTTAATTCTCTCAGGGCGAGCGGGGAACGCGGTCGTCAGGCGCGTGAGGGGGGGGGGGAGCGTAGGAGAGGGGGAAGAGACGCGCATGCGCTCATCGCGGCGTTGCACAGGAGAGGGGCACACTATCTCCCACTAAAGGGGCCATGGGCCGATGCGAAGCAGCGTTTCGGCATCTCGAGCCCGCGTTTCAGAGGGGGGTGGACAGAGGGAGGAGAGAGGGGGAAAGGGAGAGTGGGGAGGAGGTCGGTGGAGAGAATTTACGCATGCGCAGTAAGGGCGGTCACGCCGCACGCAGTTTGAGCTCCGCCATAAGATGCTTCGCAACTAAAAATGCCATTAACGAAGAGAAACCATGCACAGGGTGAATATATATATATATATATATAACACGTTCCCCGTGCTTTCCGCCAAAGCACTTTTCCTAAAAAGGTAGCCTGGTAACGACGAGGGTTCTTTGGTTGGAAAATAACTTGAAAGGAAGCCACAACATTAATTAGAACTTAATTAGAACATTAATTAGAAATGGAAGCCAACTTTTACGACTTTTTAGCGGCACATTAAACAAGGAGACCCTTTCCGTATTTCAAAAAACTGACACATGTCTGTTGGCATTTAGGTAAGTTTATGCCGTGTTTGCATAAAAGCTTAGCCATCCTTAAATTTTACAAACATTTTGTTCGTAGATTCTAAGGAAATTTCTTTCAGTGTGCACCTAAACTATGTACATGGGCCTCAAACATTGTGGCCTCCAACGAAAATGCAACCACCCCGGCCGAGATTGGATCCCGAGATCTTCGGGTCATAACCACTAGATCACCGCGGTGGGGCGACAATTACCGTGCATGAAGGCTAACAAGTGACGAAATGAAAAAAAAAGCATTAAAATCCAGACAACTCTACTCGCAATGAGGAAACAAAAATAAAAATTAATATAAAGTCCGTACACTTTATCTTGCGAGGTCATTGCGCATGCGAAAGATAATCCACTTTTTGCGCAAGTCAGTGCAAGGCATGTTAATGCATGCCTCCCCCAAACGTGTCATGTAGGCCGCCTCTACAATTTCTCTAGTGAGCACATTTTTGTTTTTGTAGATTACCTCAGTTTGATTATAGGCAGGCATGAGTTCCCGCACTGCACATTCCGCCGATGATAATTGAATATACGAACAGCGCAACGGACAAGGACAGAGGAAAGTAACAACACACAAGCTCTTTCCTTGTCCATTGCACTGTTCGTATATTCAGTTATGACCTACCAACTTGCCCAAGTTTCCACGCTTCATTACACCGGTGTTCACGTAGGCGTATATTGAGGCATCTTGACGTTTGGCCGACGTATTTCTTCCCCCATGACACTGGAATGACGTAAACCACGTTGTCCGCACACCGTTTAATCCCGCGCTGTTGAAAGTTTCGTCACGATGAACTACAAACTCGCCCAAACACTCACATTAACCAGTTTATAGACTTGGAGAGGGTCAGTGGTAAAATTCCTGATTGCCAATCAGAATGCTTGGGTTCGATTCCTGCTGGGATCATAATTTCTATTCGTTTTATTCGTCGGGTCAACGCTGCCTATGTCGGTTTTCCTTAACGCTCTCGCATTTCAATTACCAGTGTCTGTTCTCGCCGTTCCTGGGTAGGTATAAACTGTCAATCACCTGTGGCGCATACCCGTAAGCCGCGGCGCGTGGTCAACTGGTATGTACCACACGTGTCTAGAAGAAAGGGTTTGACGACGTACGCGACAGGATTTTCAAGTTATTCAGGTCATGATCCGACAGTCATCTTCGTCAAATCCTCTTACCCTCACATGGCAATTTTGGCCTACACCAAGTTAAGGAGGCGGTCATATAAGCACCCAGACGTAGGCGGCTAGATAGATAGATAGATAGACACGTAGAGAGAAACGCTCAATATGCAAAGCTTCGATAAGAAATGCTTCGCATTTAACAAATACAGCGCGGATGTCATGTCGCCATGTTTTAAAAGCGGAGTTTATTCTCGGCTTACCGCATATAGGCGTTCGCAAAATTTATCGTCATGCCGGCGCGTGCTTTCTTCCTCATCTGCTTCATCTCCTGTTTCGCTCCTCGAACAGGTGCGCCCAGCGCGTGCTCTCCCGTTGCATCGGTTTGTCCGACGTGGGATGCAACAACTCGGAGGCCCGTGAGAACGGGTACAGAGAGAGAGAAAGGGAGAGGGTCATAAAGAAATAGAAACTAATAAAAGAGCACAATAGAAAGAAAGAAACAAATAGAAAGATGGAGCGAAAGACGGAAAAGGAAAGTTATGGGAACGTGACATGATATCACGTAACACCAGACACGTTATGTAAAAAGTCACAATTTAGGAGCTTAACCGAGGTCCTGCAGAAATATGTCCCCTACTTCAAAAGGAAAGATGCTCTGGCGAGATTCGGCGCTTTGTGATAAGCAGACAATCATTTAAAGTGGGGTACGTTAAGGAGGAGGAGAATGCTTTATTGGAAACAGAGGAGCTTGGAGAACGCAGCATCAGTGGCCCCCGCACGACCACACTGCGTTCAAACGTTTATGTGGTGCCGGTTCATGACATTATCAGACCTGTCCGCAACCATAGTATGCGCAATCGTGTACTCTGAACGCAGCGGTGTCTCCCATGCTTCCACGTTTTCAGATGCTCTAGGGAGCGCAGCAAACGTCCGCCGGGCTATCTGAGGTAATATGGACAGCAGAAGCATGATGTTCAGGGCAAGGGACCTCATAGACACAAAGGAAACATTCACCTGTGGGCCAAAGTGACAGACTTCCGCCTGCAACATGAAGCTTCGAAGCGAAGCAGGTATGAAGATTCCGGCTTTTTAACACAAAACCGTTTAATGCCGGGGTCGACCAATACTTCAGTCACGTATTTCCTTCACGGAAATGATGTTGAAAAAATGCACACAACCAGATGGCAAAGAAAAAAGTGCCGTCAAAGGGAGTCGTGTCCACGTCATCTAGCTCCGCAACAACAGATGCCGTGTACACTATCCACTGCGCCACCGTCACACACTCGGCAGGCTTTACAAACGCGCCTTTTATATCTCTCACTTTCCGCTGCAGCGCCCTCGGCGCATTACAATGTGGAATAGACGTGATTACATTCATTCTCACTTTCTTCTCGCAGTTCTCTTGGTCGGCGGGGTGGTGTCAGAGTCTGGCAGCGGTGAGCTGAAGTAATGCATCATGACCGTGGCCTCGGCGATTAGGTCCTGCAACGCGTCGCGAATGGGAATTCGGCGCCTTTCCAATGGGAGATGTGCACTTTTGTCCACGCCTTAACACGCTGCGAGGTTGTGACCTTAGCCCAAGTCTCGGCCTTGCTCATAGCATCCATCCATATTAAAAATAACTCTGCAAGCCGCGCCTGCGTCGCCTGGTTGTAACACCGCGTTGCCCGCTTACGCTCACCCGGACAAAAAATTTGGAGGACGCTTGCGCTTCACCTTCAAGAGTTTAACGTTATAGCATAATCGGGCCTTGTGCGCATCGCCTTCTCAATTGATAGCCTGGCCTCGGCTCTCGGTGTATGTCTCAACCATGCCTTGAGGAAACGAACGGCTGTGCGCTTAACATTGGCAGTTTCAAAGTATCCTAGAATGCCTACTGCAAGTACAGTTGCTAAGTGTCTACACCGCAATAATCATTCCTTTTGATAATCAGCGAAGGGCCCACTACGCATCCGTAAGGCAACACGCGAACCTACGCAGCTGTTCACTTTGCTGGTGATTTTGCTGCTGATGGTAATTGGTCCATATGTCTGAGCGCTCTGTATTGGGAGGGGCACCCACTCGTTGCGCAATTCACATGTTTTGATGCCTGGCGGGATTACACGCTTCTGCCACACAATATCACATGCGTTAGGGACAGTAAAGGCAAATAACAATTTATGTCAGAGTGAAAGCTCAATGTATGACAACGTCTAAAGCAACAATATTATCAACAGCAGTGCCCTACTTACCGAGAAATTGAGCTATATGTATCACACGATGAGCGCCACGAGCGGCACATTTTCAAAATGATCCCGATGACGTATGAGAGTCTGGCTACTAGTAATCACTAGTAATCAAACCAGCAGCAATAAAAAAAAGAACCTTCCGTGCATCAAGAGACGTAATAAAATGCTGTTTGTTCGTTTCTGTTTTATCCATGGAAAAAAGAACCTCTTTGGCATTGCCATGGGGAACGACGCGCGTGGTTCAAAAGTTCCGTTTTCGCCGAACTGCGCTTCGCCTGCCGCCCTGCTTCGCTCACGCGGTCGCGTCTCAGTGGTAGTTTCGGTATCCCGTACTGCCGCGTGTGTTTTGCGCGCTTGTGAATGTCGCTATGACAGAAAGTTCGACAAAATGCCGCATGCATGTGATGTTGCCAGAGGCCCGAAGGGTGCACGCCGCCAGTGCCCGCCGCCGCGCAGTAAAGGCCGGCAACGCTGAGCACGGCATCAGTGACGTGTGAAAGACTGATTTCAGGCGGGTGATTTGAAGTACGCTAACGCGCTGCGGACCACTAAGACGTGATTTCATTTCAAAATAAGCACTTCCGTGTCATAAATTATCATAAAAGTAGCACTACGAGGTTTCTGGAGCGCTATTTCAACAATCAACATCGTCTTAACATTGACCGTTAGTGTCCCTTTCCTTTAAGGAGACTCCTTCCAATGTGTATACATATATATATATATATATATATATATATATATATATATATATATATATATATATATATATATATATATATATATATATATATATAGATGTATATATATGCGACGCTATATGTGATAGACGTGCCGTGGCTCATACGCCATACTTTTTTTTCTATCCACGCGCACTTCTTCCTCGTCAGCTGCTTCCAGCCATCCCTTCATTCTTACGTCACAGGATTCCCCCTCCCGCCGAAAGCATGCGCGAGTTACAAGTGAAAAAAGACTCGTAGAAGAGTAAAATGTCCAAACATGCATATAGTTCCATGTCCCAATAGATTTCCTTAAATTACAGACGCCTTTGGCAGCCGGCAACGTTCGAGGTTTGATGCCTCTGAGCTTTCTGTGTTGTTTCGACTCTCAGGTGGTTGTGGACTTGACGGTGATGCCGTAACAGGCGTGGCTTGTGTATCGTATCGCGCCTCGCTCGTGCGCTACGCACGATAAGCTCAAGGGGCTTCGCCCGACTGTTCTTGATGCTATCGCTTGTTCATCTAAGGGGCGTTGCCCAGAGTGTATTATAAATGTGACTGACCAAATAAAGGTAGCAGCACTAGCTGCCTGACGGACGCACCTGCTGTCACGCTGATTCTTGGTCCCATACATGGTGTCAGAAGCATTTACGCCGTAACCCAAGCCGCCCATCCGAGGAATGCCGGCATGGAATTCGTGAAGCCTCCAGAGCCGCTGCGGTTCGAAGGCGATATAGGCAAGCGATGGAGCCTTTTCAAGCAACGTTTCGAGCTCTTTTGACAGCTACAGAGCCTACGATAAAACGAGGGGCGTCGACGAAAACTGCGTTGCTATTGAGCGTCGCTGGAGAAGAAGCCATTGAGGTATACAACACATTCAGCTTCACCGAAGGCCAGGACAAGGATGACTATGACGTGGTAATCAAGAAGTTCGACGACTACTGTGCTTCACAAGTCAATGAGGTACATCAGCGTTATCTGTTCCGTACCCGAAAGCAAGAACCAGGTGAGCCTTTTGAACATTTTTTACGAGACTTGAAGATGAAAGCAGGAGCATGCAACTTTGGAGAGCAAGCAGATTCAATGATAAGTGACCAAATTGTTTTTGGCACGAACGACGCTAAGACTCGAGAAAAGCTTTTGTCCGACAACAAGTTAACGTTGCAAAAGGCCGAGGAAGCATGCAAGGCAGCTGAGATAACGGCAGCAAACCAAGAAATATGGACACGAGAGCAGAAACCAGTAGACGCCGTGCACAAGACACGTGGCAGTTCACAGGCTAAGCAGCAGAAGAGTTTTAAATGCCGAAAGTGTGGCCGGGCGCACGCACCACGCAACTGCCCAGCGCACGGACAAACATGCCGCGCGTGTCATAAGAAAAATCACTTCGCCGTTTGCTGCAAAACAAAGCCGCAAGTAGGTGAGCTTCAGGGCAGCGATGATGATTTTGAAGTTCTCACGATTGGTAGTAAAAGCAGTCGATCAGACTGGATAGTCACGGCAAAAGTTGGAGGAAAGCTCATTGCCTTCAAAGTGGACACGGGTTCTCAGGCTAATTTGCTCCCAGCCGCGTTGTACGCAAGCATGAACCGCAAGCCGCAGGTAAAGCCCAGCAGTGCCGTCCTACGCTCCTACGGTGGAAACGAGATCAAACATATGGGTATCGTGAGGCAAGAAGTGACATTCCATGACCGTACTTCCGTTCAGGACTTTTTCATTGTCCGCAAAGGAGCTCAAGCGATTCTCGGTCTGCAGGCATGCGAGACGCTCGGAATAATCGCGCGACAGGTGGACAACGTTTCGCAAAACAGTTCCGATGGAGTTGTGAAAGAGTTTTCCCATCTTTTTTCTGGCACAGGTTGTCTTCAACGCCACTACCGCATGGTCCTGCGCGAAGGAGCACTCCCAGTCGTCCAGACAGCACGCAGAGTACCGCTGGCCTTGAGGGAGCCGCTTCGAAAGGAGCTGGATCGCATGGAGAGGGAAGGCATAATTATAAAGTCACGGAACCTACAGAATGGGTGAGCCCTCTCGTCATAGTGCGCAAGAAGGATGGAAAACTGCGTGTGTGCATGGACCCGCGTAAAATCAACGAGGCCATCAAGCGCGAACACTTCGAAATGCCAAGGAGAGAAGATATCGAGTCAGAGCTCGCGGGAGCTAAGGTGTTCACGCGGCTAGACGCCAATTCAGGATTCTACCAGATTCCGCTGCATGACGAAACGTCGAGAATCTGCACTGTCGCGACGCCTTTCGGTCGTTACCGTTTTTTGCGATTGCCTTTTGGCATATCAGCAGCCTCTGAGGTCTTTCAGAAAACCCTTAACGACATCTTTGAGGCTTTGCCTGGAACTAAAGTCTATGTCGATGACATACTGATTTGGGGATCATCGAGGCAAGAGCACGACGAACGACTGAGGCAAGCGTTGAAGGCTGCGGAAAGGCAGGGCTAACGTTTAACCCAGCTAAATGCGTCGTGGGCGTCACTCAGATAAGCTTCCTAGGCGACGTAATTTCTGCGGAAGGCATCAGGCCGAATCCTTCACTCATTCAGGCAATGCTGCAGATTCCTGAGCCACGCGACAAGCAAGCAGCACAACGAATGCTAGGGGTTGTGAACTACTTCGGCAAGTTTATTCCCACATTAGCTGAGAGGACGAAGCTACTGCGCAGCATAATCAAGAAAGATGAGGTGTTCGAATGGACTCCAAATCACGCAGAAGAATGGCGTCAAATATGCCACAGCTTGAGTAGCCAACCGTTGCTGGCGGTGTTCGATCCGGCAAGAGAAACAAAGATTTCATGTGACGCATCACGCAGTGGTGTAGGGGCCGCGCTCTTGCAGAACTACAACGGCTCGTGGAAGCCTGTAGCGTACGGATCAAGAACGCTGTCTGAAGCGGAAACGCGCTATTCCCAAATAGAAAAAGAAACCCTTGCCATAACATACGGCTGCGAGAAGTTCGACCATTTCGTGCACGGCCGAACGGTCATCATTGAAACAGACCATCACCCTTTGATTGCCATATCAAAGAAAGCGATTGGCGACATGCCACCTAGGCTGCAACGTTTTTTCATGCGATTGCTCAGGTATAACTTTGAACTGAATTTCGTTCCAGGGAAGAAGCTCATGCTCTCAGATATGCTGTCGAGAGCACCCAGCAGTGAAGGCAGTAATGACGTCAGCACGGATGACGCAGAAGTGCATGCCGTAAGTACGGTATCCTCATTTATCAGCGAGGGAACGTGGAAGCGTCTTGCCGAGGAAACTGCCAAAGACAGCTATCTGAAAGTAGTGCTGCAGAAGTTGACTACGGGTGAACCAATAGAGGGCCCGCTGAAGCCTTTTCTACCCGAGCTCTCTTCCATTAGAGGCGTATTGTTTAAGGGGCTCAAGGTCGTAATTCTGGGCAGCATGAAGCGCGAGACGTTGCATAGGATCCATGAAGGGCACCTAGGAATCGCCAAATGTAAGGCTAGGGCTCGTCGTCTCGTCTTCTGGCCTGGCATGAACTCTGAAATTACAGCATTCGCCGAGAGGTGTGCAACATGCAAAAAATACGCGTACAGCCAGCCCAAGGAACCACTTATGATGCGTTCCGTACCTGACCAACCCTGGTATCGCGTAGGCATAGACCTCTTTTGCTATGGCGGAAAGTCCTACTTGTGCGTCTACGATGCATTATCAAACTTCCCGGAAGTCGAATGCCTCCGAGACACTACTGCAAGGACCGTCGTCGACGCCACTAGTGCTATCTTTGCACGTTACGGCATACCTATGGAGGTGCTAACGGACAATGGTCCTCAATTTTCAAGCAGTGAATTCGCTTCATTTGCGCGCACTACGAATTCAAGCACATTACCTCAAGTCCAGGGTTCCCGCGTTCTAATGGGCTATCTGAAAAGGGGGTACAGGTAGTGAAGAGACTACTTAAGAAGGCTACCGAAGCTAAACAGGATTTTTGGTTGGCTCTTTTGGCCTACAGGACCTCTCCTTTGGAATGCGGACTGGCACCTGCAGAGATCCTCCAGGGTCGCCGGCTGCGGACGCGGCTACCAGACTACCAGTGTGGTCCTTCCCACCGAGTCGTCAAACATAGTCAGGCTCGATCATCAACACAGCCACTAACTCCACTCCATGAAGGCGACGTTGTGAGAGTTCAGTGCGGCTCGTGGGCCACCAAAGCACGAGTTCTGAAGCCGTCAACATATCCTAGGTCGTACCACGTCATCACACAGGAAGGGCGCTGCCTCCGGCGCAACCGCAAGCACTTGCTACCGACTGGAGAATCCTTCCAGCAGGACTCTGTTCCCAACGGGAACAACGTAGAACCATGTAGCCCGACAGCTGCGAGGCACGTCGAAGATATAGTGCCACATCATGACCCAACTGCCGCAGGCACACCGAGTGGTCCAATGCCAGACTGTGTTCCCAACAGGAGCAATAGCTCGACAGCTGCACGCCACGTCGAAGACACGGTGTCGAGTAACGACTCAGCTACCTCAGACTCAGCTACCGCGGGCACACTGAGTAATCCAACGCCAGCACCCAGAAGGTCGCTGAGAATGCAAAGACCGCCACGACGACTGGAATATGATAAGACTTTAAAACAAATTGCCTGAACTCTTTCTGTGTTTCTATATGTTCTTCATTTGTTATAAAGTGCCACCTCAAGCCATCGTGTTTCCCGCATATGTAAATATTTGCAGTTTCTTTGTTTATTTTCCTGAGAAAAAGGATGTATCGTATCGCGCCTCGCTCGTGCGCTACGCACGATAAGCCTCAAGGGGCTTCGCCCGACTGTTCTTGATGCTATCGCTTGTTCATCTAAGGGGCGTTGCCCAGAGTGTATTATAAATGTGACTGACCAAATAAAGGTAGCAGCACTAGCTGCCTGACGGACGCACCTGCTGTCACGCTGATTCTTGGTCCCATACAGCTTGGTCAGACTCCGATTGCGAAAGGTTGTCTCTATGCGCACGTAACGAGCGACGCTGTTCTGACGCATGAATCTGTACGGAAGAGACGTGGCTTGGTCGAGTATCTTCAACAGTTCCTCAGCTCTAACCCGACCGTAGCGAGCTTGTGAGGTGTGAGGTGAACGTTGGGAGCAACTGGAGATCCGCATGATGCAAAACCAGGTGGTGGGTGAAGTGTGCGATACGGGGAGCAGAGTGCATAAGGTGGTTCAGTAACATGAGCCTATGGTTCAATGATGACGTAGAAAAGGCTGATTTTCGTGCAGTAGCAAGCCTGGCGGAAGACTGAGTCTCCGCGGAAGATCTCCATGCCTTTCAGTGAGCGGATGCTTTAATCTGTCTGTGGGGAATCGTGAATTCATGCTTGGTGTTCGGATGCGTGAAGACTGTTTGTTACTGTGACGACTGAGTGCGATTGTCTCCACATGGTTGTTTATAAGCAAGTCTTTGTCGTAGTCGTTAAAACGGGTAATCATCTCTTCTTTGATCTTTTTCCATGACTCGTTGTTTTGAAATATGTGTGTGAGGTAAAATCGGAATGCCTCACCGGTGACGTAGTCATTGAAGTTGGTGACCATCTCCCTTTCCGACCATGATGCAGCGGTAGCGTGGAGCTCGAATAGGTCGAACCACTCCTGCACGGGTCCATCGTCCGCTGATCCGGTGTACTTGGGGATGTCAAGGTCAGTCGATGGTTCGGTCATGATGCTGGTCGCTGTGTTCAATAGGATCTGCTTTGGTGGTCTGCATGCGGCGAAGGAGTCTTGCTGAGGTTCTTTGCTGATGTGGGCTGTGTGTGTCTCTTCTTTGCTCGTCCTCGTTGTATGCGCTGTGAAACCTTTGGATTATGCTGCACCAACTAGCCCGACGCTCAACCTTAGCTGATGTGGGGCTGATGAGGCGGCTGCCAGGTCTCCATCCTGTCGACTTGTGTGACGCTATATGTGATAGACGTGCCGTGGCTCATACGCCATACTTTTTTTTCTATCCACGCGCACTTCTTCCTCGTCAGCTTCTTCCAGCCATCCCTTCCTTCTTACGTCACACACATATATATATATATATATACCAGTATGGTATACCTCACCTTCACAGTGTTTTTTCTAAAGCATTTTCAAGAAATAGCGTAACGGTGTGGTAGAAGACCTGCTTGCCAGGCAGACGACCTGGGCTCAATTATCACTCGGAACCGAAAATCTTTATTGATTATTTTATTTACATCTTTCTCGATTTTTCGTTCACGGACACGATGATGATTCTTGGCTCACAACGAATGACGCCGACACCGGAATGTCTGCGAAACGAGCTCTTTAACGCTCTGTCGATAAAATCGCGGCCTGGAGACACGACGTGCGTTTCGTTTCCCTCTACTCGTGCTTTACCCTGCACAACGGTAAAGAAAACCTGCTCGCACAGGCTGCCAGCCGGCTGAGTGCATTAGTTTTAGTGGTCATTACTGTCGCCTCACGTCGTGCAGTGATTCACATTTTGGCTATTTATGTGCAAGACGCGCCAGACGACGTATCAGCATGGTTTCCTCTGCGGTTATTGCTACTATACGCGAGAAGGGCATACTCCCATGAATACACAAGCGTGTGGCAAAGCGCCGTTGCCAAACATGTATGGATGAATGAATGAATGTAAAATTTATTGAACAATCATGATTTTATTCTTCTGCTGGGAACAAAAGTGGCCCACTGCAGTTCGTTGATATTCTGAGTTGTTTGAATGCTCTATCTTTTGTTGTCGGCGTGGATGACTTCCTCATTGAGGAGGCTCTTTTACAGATCCGTGATTACTTGCTGTTCTTCAAAAAATAAATAAATAAATAAATAAACTAGCGTGACATAGAATATCTGCCGCGCGTATAATTGCTAAATCTGGTGTATTGCTACTTCGCATTGCAGTAATAAGTGCCATTTTAACTCACGCCCGATTCAAACATGAGTTGTTACCATTGAGATGCATCACTGAACACAGTAAATGCAAACGTCATGCCTAATATTGTTACAAAGTGGATAGTTGGGCGAGTTTGCGCGTACTCACGTCTTGGAGAAAGACCGTTTATTCGTTTATTTCGTTTATTAGTACCTCGAGGGTCCCGAGGGACATTACATGAGGGGTGGGGCAAGAAAACATGATAGATAAAAAGAAAGCAAAAAAGCAAAAACAGCACCAACAATAACAACAACAAAAAAGAAAAACAGCAGTAGATCACATTTACAAGGATAAAATATGGCTTTTTACTGCAGTTTAAATTGGGCAAACTGAGATTACATGGCGATGTGGGCGGGAAGGTCGTTCCAGTCTTGCGCAGTCTGCAAGAAAAATGACTTCTAAAACGTCTTTGTTTTAGAACGGACGGGATAGACGGCGTTGGGGTGAGAATGGCGCGATGTCCGATGTGCAGTCTGATGAATGCTTGCCTGTGGCAAGGAATGGAATAACTTATGATACAGGCACAAACGTGAAACTTTGCGGTGAGTGGCACGATGAGGAAGGTTAAGTTGAGAATTTGGCTGCTGACACACTTATGTTAGTCGAGTAATTCGCGATACTGAATCGGGAAGCACGGTTCTGGATGGATTCGAGCATAGTAGAAAGGTTAGCTTGATGAGGATCAAAAATGGCATTAGCCTACTCAAGTTTAGGACTTACGAGTGTTTTATAAGCTATTAGTTTAGTAGATGAAGGTGCCGAGGCAAGGTTGCGACGAAGGTATCCGAGAACTCGATTAGCAGAATTAGTAAGGCCAATGATGTGTTGTGACCATGTTAAATCAGATGAGATATGAACACCTAAGTGTCTGATAGTGTTAGCAGCGGCTACGGGGTAATTGTGTAGAGTGTGTTAGCGATGTAGTCCTTACGGCGATGAAAAGTCATTACAAAAGTTTTGTTAATGTTTAGGGACATTAACCAGTCTTTACATCATTCCTGTATAGTGTTAAGATCTGTCTGTAAAACGGAAGAATGTAACATATTACAGGGTGATACAACACGCAATGATCAGGGAATAATCTAATGTTAGAGTTGATGTTACATGGCAAGTCGTTAATGTAAATTGAAAAGAGGAGGGGGCCTAGTACCGTACCTGATAACAAACGGGCACAAGAAATGGCGGGAAGACACACAGCGCTGCACACCGAACTGAAGGTTTATTGAGCTTTAACTCGCGTTTCAACGTGGTCTTCAACGGCAGGGCTCCGTAGGCCGTCGTCCCATCCAGCGAATGCTTCCGCGTTCGACGTCGTTCTACTCACCACGTTTTCTTTTCAGTAACTTCTGCACGCAAGTCCATGACAACTTTTTGATCATTGGAGCAGGCGAAACACGAACAAGTCGTGTACCTTTCAATTAGGACACGGGTGAAAATATGGTCGGCACGGCTGTCGGTCGCAGCATCTTGCGCTTTACTTTGAAGTCGCCCTACTTGAAGTGAGCGTCCTGCTTGAAGCGAACAAAGTGAATGTCAGGCTTCTTCGCAGTTATTGATCTGCACCACGGAACACACCAGGTCTTGGGCGTCGTGGTTATCGGGAAATGTCCGATCGCTGATATATTCAACGCAACAAAGAACCACACCCTTTTCTACCTCGTAAGCAAGCGAACGGCTGCTGCTTTCCAGCAGGAGCGTTTGCTTGCGCTCGCCCGAGCCAACACCTCGGGCGTTCGCTTAATAGCGGCCGTGGTTTACCGATGTGCAGTGGCCCTTCGGTAGCGCTTCAAAACTCTACATGTCACGCGTTCCCCCATTGAAAATGCACCCATTCGGCAGGCCGCACTTTTTTGTTATTTAGCGGCCGTGTCTGTACCTACAAAATATCTGGGTGTAGCTCTTGAAAAGTATGAAAAGTCTGACGATCATTGGTCGGAAAAAGCGTCTCAGCTAACGGAAAAAGCATATGCATGACGTGGTAGGCAGTTATCTATGTTTTCGTGTGCTGCTGTGTGTAATGTGCTTCTACAGCGCCACGGTCACATTCGCTGGAGGCTTCACAAACGCGCCTTTTATATCTCGCACTTTCCTTTCCCAGTGACCTTGCTAGGCGGGGTGGCGTCGCCCTCTGGGAGCGGTGAAGTGAAGTAATGCATCATGACCATGACCTCCGTGATTAGCTCCTGCAAGACGCGTCCGTCCAATTCTGCGCGTTTCCAGTAGAAGTGTAATTTTTGTCAACGCCTTAACACACCGAATGTGGCGACCTCAGCACAAGCATCGTAGGAGACTACATGACCGATTGTTTCAAAACGGCCGGTCATGTAGACAACCTAAAGCGTCGGCCTCGCTCATAGCATCTATCCATACCGAAATATGATTGTCATCAGCAAAGCAGCGAAAACGCGTTATGATTTGTTTTCGGACGAGTTGCGTATTTGTGCGCAAGTTTCCTTTTCAAAGAAACATTTTTAAGAGTAACTGCTGGAGTGAGAACATTTCTGTTCAATCATATCTAGTGCACACACTGTAATGTACTACGGCTCGCGAAAATCAAGCCTTTAAGACGAACTTCTAAGTAGCGTAAAAGTGGCAATAAATGAGTGAAAAAAAAAGTACGTATGTACGGGTAAAATTTCTCAAGCTCCGTTGACTTATCGACGTTTGGACATTTATACGCAGAGTAGAGTGCTATTAGGCTACAACCTATTTTGGTTGCTTTGAATTCGCGTCAACATGCTGGCAAAGTTTGTAACACGAGTATTGCATAATTTCAGCCAAAGAAAGGATGCAATATTCTTTCCGAAAATTGAAATGAAGGTATAATTTTGTGTTGACTAAAATTGTAGTTCAGACAAAGAAATAAGACGGAACCGCTCTTATTTAGAATTGGTTAAAGTACACGTAAAGGTATAAAAAGTTATTAAAGTGTACGTAAATGTATAAAATGGTTGACGCGGTAATTGCGTTGTCGTCGCAGTACCATAAGGAAAGTATGTATATTTGCATTGCCTTATTGACTTCCAAAACGTAAGTCGTCTCATCTTTAATTTTTAGGAGTAGCTTGTTTTGCGCCTTGGCTGTGTTTTTTTCTCGTAGGCGCTGTGTCCAAGTTCGATCCGAAGGCTTTTTCTGATTTCACACTAAATTTTTCGATGACCTCTAGAACATTGCTATGCGCCAAATGTGTCGTGACATTTTATTGTAGTGACTTGTGACACTTGTACTTCCACATTTACAACTCACATATTTTCAACGATGTCTATGTATCGGCTACATGAACAGCTGACTTCGCTTGGCATTGTTTATCTCGCGGCCTGCAACACTACTGGCAAGTGCATTGCAGTGGATGCTATATAATGCGACCTGTTCCGATCACCTGTGCGGCTGCCGCTTCATGCAGCCACTGACTGAATCAGGACATTGTGACAGTACCGGTTAGACTATGCGTCCTCCATATTCAGTCAACAGCTGCAGTGAGAGAATTACTTCTAATATTATCTTTGCAATTTCTACCAGTCACAGTTCTTGATAGGCACAGAGAACATGTGCTGTGTGGCACGTCTCGTTCCATATGTGCATATATAGACGGGATAAGTGTGTCACTTGATGAATCCGTTTGACCTGACTGCTGTTTCCCGGTGTGACGAGGTGGGTGTATAGCTCCAAAGATGCTGACGTGAACGGGACCGTAATATTTAAGCAGTAAATTAGAAATGATGGGTGATTCGTCAAAAGTTGTGGTGACCTCACGCGCCCTACTGTGTTGCACTGGATCTTGCGTTGCTTATTTTCTATTTTGAGGTTCAACTTCTTTTTAACGCAAAAGTGTCTTGTGCCAGGGCCTACGTAGATTTTAGTGACGTATTTCCGTCACGGAAATCACGGGGACAAAGTGCACACGATCAGATGGCAAAGAAAAATGCTCCGTCAATGGGAGCCGAGCCCACGACCTCTCGGTCGGTGACAACAGATGTCGGGTACGCTATCCACTGCTCCACGGTCACACACTCTAGAGGCTTTACAAACGCGTCTTGTATATCTCACGCTTTCCTCTCACAGTGCTCTTGGTCGGTGAGGTAGTGTCGCCCTCTGGGAGCGGTAAAGTGAAGTAATGCATCCTGACCTTGGCCTCCGCGATTAGCTCCTGGAACGCGGCGTTACTACGCATCCGTCGCATTCGGCGCGTTTGTACAGAAGTACAATTTTGTCAAGGCCTTAACACACCGCGACGTGGCGACCTTAGCGCAAGCGTCGGCCTCACTCATATCATCTATGAATAGCGGAAATAGCTCTGTGACGCGCGCCTGTCGGCCTGCCGCGCCTGGCTGGAAGACCGAGTTCCCCGCTTACGGTCGCCACGAGAAGAATCGCGGCTGGGCTGCAGGGGAGACACGACGCGCGTTGTTTTCCTTCTAGTCCGGCCGTTGTGTTCAATAACTCCTTTAACACGCCGTTAGATGGCGACCTTAGCCCAAGGTCTGCATCTAATCAGCGACGCTCGTCTGGCTGTCACACCACTTTTTCTGATTACGCTCTTACCGTAAGCTACTACAGCTACCAAAATGGTTTCTTTAATCATTGATCACGGACATTAGTCGTCGGGATAAAGATGTACCACCAACTGTCAGCGTGGGTGCATCCACGTTAAACGGTGGTATAACTGCCAAATATCAACAGACATTATATCAATGTATAGTAAAGATTGAACTGCTTCTGCAAGGACGCGTTTTACTTTCGTGTTATACCGATTCATATCCGATTCCGGTGTTAGACCGATTCAACCGTGTGTGTTTTTTTAACCTTTAACGAGCACTTGTGCTTTTCGTAGCTATGCGCACGAAGGTTCCTAGCCTGTGGCTAACGCTGAAATGCCGTGGTAGCGCGAAAGCTACAACCATTGCCACTTTGCGTGGACTTTGCTCATTCTTTTTCTCATAATGATATCTGAAGTTTTGACGCGCCAGAACCATGATATTATTATCAGCGCGCAGTAGTAGAGGACTCCGGAATGTTCGCCTTTCTAATGTTCTTTAACACGCACTCACATCGCACACTACACAAATCATGAACATTTCGCCTCCATCTAAATGCGACCGCCGCGGCCGGCATTGAACCAGCAAGCTTTGGGTCAGCAGCCGAGCACCTTAACTTAATTACAACCGAGGCGGACTCCTCTCATTGCTTTCTCAAAATATTCAATTGAAAACTAGAATTCTACGCCATCGACAAGACGCAACGTCACAGAAGAAGGCCATGCAAGCGCTACTGCGCTTCTTGCGATCGACCGGCCTTTTTGAACGATTGTAAGAAGAACTTCGTCCCTGTGTGTATTGTTTTTTATCTTGTGTGTGTACGTGCGTTTTTTTTCCTCGTCTTTTTTCTCCTCTCCCTCTAGCTCTTTAGACCCTCTTTCTTGCCCCTATTTCCCCTCACCAGTGCTGGGTAGCAAACCAGGTGCTAATATCTGGTTAACCTCCCGCCTTCCTTTTTTCATCTCTCTCTCTCTCTTATGATATCTGATGCAAAGATAATCTTGGGGATTTAGTATGGCGAAATAAACTGGATACATGTATTTTTTTGCAACTAACTCTTTAGCAAGAACTTAAACTTCAATGTAAAACTCACCCTTCAATCAGTCCCAGGGTCCTCCTTCATGGTCGAGTGATGGCGGAGATGTTGATGTGAAGTTTTGCAGTATTTGTCACGGTCCAGGTGCACAGGCGGGGGTGTTGAGCGTTTTTTTGGTTTGGAAGTAGACGACTGGATACGATCTCACATGGGTGACTATTCACAACGCCACGCTTTGTCTTGCTTTCTCCGGCTGTGTTTGAATTTTTATGATGTGACGGCAGGATTCTTTTGGAAAAAATTCAAACAATAGTTTTTTTTTGACAATCTGTATTGTTACAATTTCAGTTTCATCGAAGACAATTTTGCAGTTTTCATCTTCTGAACGCTCAGCTAGTAGGTTTCGTTGTCTGTAGAACATTCTGCCTTCGTCTATTTAGTACCTTGTTATTTCGCTTAAATTTCAGTTCGACAGTATGTGCTGCCTGACAGTCGGGAGATTTAACTTTATAGACACACCATCGGGCTCCCGGTATTCGTGTACGGCCCTCGGGTTTTGATGAAAACTTTTCTGCGTTCGTCCGTTTGTGGGTGACATTTATGCCTTCTTGAAATGCTGCTGATGGCTTCAATTACACGTTTAATGTAGAGCAGATATATTTGTTTCTTGGGAGGAGGTGATGTGGAGGGCTCTTTTTTGATGGCGTTTCTTTCTTTCTTTTTCTTTGTGGCGAATGGCTTTTCGAATACGTGGTTCGGGTAGCCACTTTTGCTGAATTCCACGCAACGGTCTTTCTGTCTGGCACATTCTAATAGAGGAAACTATGTTTTGGTTGGAGACAGTTGAAAATCATAAATGCCGGTGGCCAATTTCGCCGTATCGTTTCGGGGATCTGTACCGGACATTGTTATTGTGACCACGCATTTGGCTTCTTTGTCGCTATCGATAATCATCATTATTAAAAAAAAATAAAAAAACAAGATGGACTATCTAGGAAATGGCTTCCTTGTGGTAATACAATTTCAGGAGGGGCTATTTAGTTGATAAGTATGACAACGGAACCGCGCCAAACCATACCACGAAGAGAGCACTGATGTATAGAATTCTAAAGCTTTCTAAATTTTCGCAGCTAATGTTGTTATTTTAGAAAAGGAAGCTCACAGGGGGCTTTCAACTTGCCTCCACCGTTTTGCCCAAACCTCTTAATTGCCCAGAACAGCCGCTTTACAGCAGAACTAAAGCGCAACTCATCCAAAATTGCTATTTTAGCAGATTCCAGCGTGCGACTCACACTAGGAACAAACTGTGCCGTCAGCCCCAAATGCTGTTTGTGATGCGCGTGCAAGGCCAGTGTCATTGTCCCCATGTATGGGAGCCATCTGACGAGCGCCACTGCCACACCGCTCGACTACACGGTGCGTCATATACAAGTTGTCGTAACTGAAGCATGGTACTTTTCAATTTACCTGCGATAGCAATGAACGAAACAAGTGAGTTGCGATCGCACCGCTGCGTTGCTGCGTTGTCCTTGGTGCAACGGCGAGTGCATAGGCCGCGCGTCCTGTTACTTGTTTTGTGCAGCTGTGTCGACGAGAAAGCAAAACATTAAGTGGAGGGTGCTGAGAGCTCCGCGTGCCCTTGCATCTCGGGCTTTCAAAACATAAAAATTTGTGTCTATGTTCTATGTACGTACCTTGTCCCCAAGATATATTCGTCGCCTGCTTTGCGTGTGGTTCTTTCTTTAAAAGAGTGTAGACACCTAAAGTCTCGGATGATGTTTGAAAAACTCTGAAAACTGAAAAAGAAGCCTGACCAAGCAATTGTGCACTGGTTCGGGGGGGTGGGGGACTGTACAAGTGAAAGTGGTACGTCAACGGCCGCCGGACAGTTGTGTTCCCATTTCTTCACCTTCCACGGTCTTCCAAATCTGCGAGGCCGTGCGACGTGGTGCGATAGTAAGGATAGAAACAGGCGTGCGATAAAACCCTGGAGATCTGAACTAAGGATCCCACCCGACATATTTCAAATGACCTGCATAAAACATGGCTGATCCCTCTGTCGTAGGAATCGGTATAACACGAAAGTGAAACAAGTCTTCACAGACGTACTTGAGCGTTGTTGTGCATTATTTCGCAGCGCGAAGGAATGAATGCGCGAAGGAATGAATGAACGCGAAGGAATGAATGTGCATTATTTCGCAGCGCGAAGGAATGAATGCGCGAAGGAATGAATGAACGCGGAGGAATGAATGTGCATTATTTCGCAGCGCGAAGGAATGAATTTGTAATGGAAAAAATTGCACTGGCTTTACGTTAACGCGACCCAGGCTAAAGTGGTACTATTCTTTTGAAAAATGAATGTTTCCCGAACTTGCCTACCCAAGGGCAAATTATGTTCAAGATCTCTTCATTATAATGACACTCGAACCTTTCTACGCCGTTGTGTTTAGACGCGCTAGAACACTGAGGAGCAACGACAAGGATAGCAATAATAGTACCCTTCTCATCGCCGTCGTTCTAATAACCTCGTTCTTCTCAGCACTACGGAGCTTCCAACGACACGATTATCAAGCTCCCTAGGTAGATATTTAGTTCTTTTTGATAAAATAAGAAAATTTGCTTTCGAAAAGCACTGGAAGTACCTTCCTTCGAGGACGCCTGTCCAGTATGTATAAGGCAATTAACAGTGTCGTTAAACAGGATGGAGGAACTTCTGGAAAGATAATAAAACAATGCGTACCTTCCGAGAATTTTCTTTGCTTGAAAAATAGACACCTAGAGCTGCGCAGTTCGCGATATGCGCCTATGCCCGCTTCTCTCTGCCACGTGCCCGAGCCGATTAAAACGGCGGCCCATCGCAATGATCCTGGAGTCATTTGCGCTGGTGTAATACCCACCGTATTTTGGTCGTTCTAGCACAGTAGCGCGTGACTCAAGGGATCATTTCCCAATGATAATACGTATTCATTGGTTAGTGAGTATAATGGGGTTTTTTTCTAATGTACAGAACTTCAGCCAGTTTAATTTTCTGAAATAGTGAACTCATTGTTTTTCCTTGCAAGGAATTTCTGCCGTCATTTACTTCGTAATGAGCGACGACTTTCAGTTACTCACCATGAATGCAGATAACAGCAGTTATCACGAGTAACAAACATATTACATGATATGGGGTTTTAAAACAGTGTGTTCTTAATAATTATTTCCTCATTTATGAACTGGCGAAGAAACGGAAGGCAGCACCACTACTTGCGTGGCAAATCAAAGGAAGGCACGGACTCCCGCGTCCTGAAGAGAGACCTTCGACGGCCCCCAGGTAGCAGATCTGTCAGAGTTCACCATTTGCGAGTCTCTTGCAGCCATGAGCAGCGACAGGAGCTTGAGAGAGGAGCCGCCTCTATCCAGCGTGACGTCGCAAAGCATCGCTAACTCGCGCAACAGCGTACTCGGCATTCCGTTCTTGTGCAAGATTCGCACTGATTCTGACACGGCCGAAAACCCTCGCCATCTGACAGCGAGCTGTTCCAACCCGTCGATAGGCTGTATTCGCGGTGGAGAGAAAACAAAGATGAAACATGCCGAAAGTCTTTGGGGCGGTTAATTGAACGCGCTGAATTCAATGGCTACTTCGTTTTGCTGTTCGACACAGTTCAAAATTTATAACATGCCTCAGATTACCCAGGATCACGCTCTTTCGTTTCTTTTTACGCGATTTTGACGTCGTCAGAATCTTTTGTCTTTTTCTGATAGACTTGCAGGCGCTCACATTTTGACAAAGCGTGCACAATCATTCCTAGGTTTACTGAAAATGTCTTTGCCTCTACCAGCTCAGTGTATTTATACGTAATCAGTGCTCTTCGGCGCAGCGCCGGGGAAGCTGAAGGAGGGAAATCCCCGAGCATCCAACCTGGCGAAGCTCAAGGATGCTCCGGTAGGTCCCGTGCACAGTGGTAATCGATTTCGTGCGAAGCATTTGGCGAGCAGCATGCCTATGTCGCACTTCTAAATATGTAAGCACTTCGATGCCGATTCGACGAGAAATCCATTCGTCTGTCCCGCCGTCGGTCCCTCTGTCAGGTAAGAGACAATTATCGCCATAAAAAATAAATAAATAAAACAAAACGAACTCTTTAAGCAGGGCTGGGTTCGAGCCCGGCCTTCCATGTTTCGGAAGCGAGGTGTTCACCATCGGGCTACACACTTAATTTTTTCTTATTGCCGGTTCTTGAATTTCACGCGGAACTAACACAAAAATCAATAGGAAGCACACAACACTCATAACGATGATGAAGCGATGTAAGAATGGTGAACGAACGCTGGTCGGCTTCTCAAAGGTTTAGGAAAGTTCAATTAAACGAGCTCACCTAGCATAGGCATTCATATTGGTGGCAGTTCTTAAATTCGCTAGGTTTCCCTTATATATGTGCTGCGTATTCTCTAAGATACTATCTCGAGGATCAGCGTTTGTACCGCCATCCTGGGTTTCCATATGGTGTGAATGCATAACAGCGGGAACATTTCGTAGGGGAAAGCCCTTCTGTCCAACAAGAAGGAGGCGAATACCATAGAGAGTAAACAGCGATTGTTTCTTTAAGGTACGCTGTAGAATGTGCAAGAAGGACGCAGCATATCAAGAGTGAAAAAATATCTGGTCTGTGGCAGAAACCCACCTGGTCTGAGTAGGGACGCACAGAGAAAATGATACAAACTAAATGGACGAACGAATTGGTTCAAACGTTAGAAAGTGAGCAATGATTACTTGGACAAAACAGCATAAAGTGGTACGTATAGGCTGCAGCCAACTTACTACAATACAGAAGAGCGCTTTTATGGGTATAATAAACATTACATTTGTATTCCTATGATTCAACAAGCTTTATACAAGCGTTGCCCGACCCCGGAGGTGTACGCTAACGAAAGTTATGTATGGTATTCACACCATCGCACCGTAAAGTGCACTTTGTGTGGATAACACTGACGTCTGCGCTCTAAAGCGAGGCGAGTGCTGACGTTACATCAGACCACAGGTTACCCTTTAAACGCCAGTGTAGTCGACGTGCCCGGTAAAGGCACGATGTTCACACAACCACTACGCTTACAAAACGTACTCCCGCCAGGCTTGCGTGGAAAGCGCACCGTAGTCACAGCGAAAGCTCGAAGAGCGGCATTTCTAGAGCCCGTTGTGAACTTTCTTGGGCTACTATAATAGAAGTACGCTAGCAACTTACCCACTACGCCATAAATCATAAAGACACGATGTGCACACAACTGCTACGCCAGGCCTGCGCGCAAATCGCAACAAGGTCACAGCAAGGTGCCCACAACGCCATAAATCATAAGTTTTGTGAAGTTGGGAAGCACCTACTACGTCATTATTCGTCATTCTGTGGAGAAGCGAGGTACCAGGTGCACATCTGTAAGGCTGATAAGCTTGATAGGCTGTAAGCTTTGTTCATGCTGTGCCTGATGACGATGAAGTTATGGCAGAGCCCTTTGTAATGGGTTGGAAGCATTCAACAACACACTGATTGCGCAATTGCGCCTGGTTACAGAATTCGCGTCGTGTGACGCTGGGTTGTTATTTTAGTCTTTTAGCCCGCTACATTGCATATGTTAATGTGGTTCCTTCCCGACATGAAGCCTGTATAGGGCCCTTTCGCAAAGGATTTCCAAGCACCATTTTTTCTTATTTCGTTTTTTTTTATTTCGAGTGATAGCGGTTACGGACACCGGCGGCGGTGGCGGACAACTACGGCGCCAAAAACTGCCGTTGAAACGATCTCACAACAGCTTTCGCCGTAAAACACGTCGACCCCCCCTCGGAACGCTTGGCTCAAAGAAAAAAAAAACTGCTGCATAGACAATTACTCGCTGATTGTTTCGCGTGAAACCGATTCCCACAAGGCGTGGGATCTGCCGAATTTTTTTTTTCATATTTTGTTTTCCTGCACCGTGGTAGCGGCTCCGCGCCACGAAGCGCCGCCAATTGAAGTGCCTCCTTCGGCGCATGTTATTTAGACTATTTTTGGGACGTTATCTCAGCGCCTGCGGACACCCGTTCTAACGGGAGTTTCACCTCCTGAACATTTCTTGCTCCGTCTTTAGTGCACAGGTGTGGTGAGTAATGGGATCTGCCCAGCGTCTATGGCACATACGCGCCATAGGAGTTTTATGTTTACGCCATGAAATTTTCCGACCAGCGAGAGGTACACAGCTTGGGTGTAAAAACACATGCTGAACTTGTGCAATGGGAATATTCACATTCATGAAATGCAGGCAATGAACTCGCAAGTATTCCAACACAGGCCGACTACATATCCCCTGTTATTCGATACAGGGATATAAGAATGCGACAATTAAAACGCGACCACGTAAAGAACGTAGACTCCTGCCTTGTATATTCTGGCTGTATGCAGATTTACACAGCATCAAGATACTTTCGGAGCTTTAGAATGGTGTGGACCATCTTACTAGAGCTGACGAAATCTCAGTTGCTACATCTTTCGATGTGTGAGCAGGCGTATGCATGAGATGTCTTGACTGTATGGTGACCAGGTCAGCAGAAACGTACATGAAAACCAAGTTAAAGTTCTTAGTGGTTTCAGGACGATGGAATAGAATTGCAACTTTCCACTTCGAGTTCAAGCGGCAAATACGGTGGGGCTGTACTAATAATTATTATTTTACTTGTGTCATTAGGTGATTCTAGTGCATGCGATGAGGTGGAATTTTGGTACATAAAATCATCACAGTAATTTGGAGGGAATAGACAGCATCCGTCTACTTATTGCGGTGCAAGAATATCGAACGCGCTAATCAAGCAATATCAATTGATACATTAATCACATGGTCATTCACTACCAGAATTAAGGATGTCTTTCGAGCGTGAATAATTGCGTGGGTTCCAAAGTGGAGCAGGAAACTGTGCTAATGCACTCTGCGAAACCCTTGCGAGATTCAGACCGTTATTCCAAGTTACTCGCTACCTGCGTATAGGTCGGGGAGGCATCACTTAAAGGGACACGAAAGACTAATATTAAGTCGACGTTGATTGTTGAAATAGTGGTCCAGAAACGTCGTAGTGCTACTTTTATGCCAAGGAAGTGCTTTATTTTGAAATAAAATCACGTTTGATTTGTCTGCATCGCGTTAGCGCACTTCAAATCACGCGCCTGAAATCAGACTTTCATACGTCACTGCTGCCGTGCCCAACGTTGCCCGCCTTTGCTGCGCGGCCGCCGACACTAGTAGCAGCAGAGCGAAAGTAGCGGGACCCACAGCAGCAACAACGGCCCTCGAAGCCATAGAAGCTTGCGGCAATCGCCGCAATGTATGTGGACGAAGAACTTCACAACGAGACATTGGCTCGCGACGCGGGGCTCCAATTCAGCGACTTGAGCCCCGATGAACGCGGTATGCTGCTGAGGGCTCGTAGTTCCGGCGTTGTTGCATGCGGCATTTTGTCGAACTTTCTGTCAGAGCGACTTTCATGAGCGCGCAAAACACACACGGCAGTACGCAATCCCGAAACTACCACTGAGACGCGACCGCGTGAGCGAAGCAGAGCGCCGGGCGAAGCACAGTTAGGCAAAAACGGAACCTTTGAACCACGCGCGCCGTTCCCCATGGCAACGCCACAGAGGTTCTTTTTTCCATGAATGAAACGGAAACGAACAAACAGCATTTTATTACGTCTTTTGATGCACGGAAGGTTCTTTTTTTATTGCTGCTAGTTTGATTACTAGTGATTTATTATAGGCAGACTCTCATACGTCATCGGGATCACTTCGAGAATTTCCCACTCGTGGCGCTTATCATGTGATCTTAATAAAGTTGTACTCTCTCTCTCTCTATCATGATACATTTAGCTTAATTTCTCGGTAAGTAGGGCCCTGCTGTTAATAATATTGCCGTTTTAGAAGTTGTCATACATTGAGCTTTCACTCTAACATAAATTGTTATTTGCCTTTAGTGTCCCTTTAACGGACTCGATAAATTATAGCTCTTGAATCTTTTCTTTGCGTGTTCTTTTTTGTGAACGAAATAATTATGAATCGTACTGATGAAGACTTACATAGAAGCGCATCCAGAGTGAGAGAAGCATAAGCAAAGCATAGCAGGCCCTCTGAAAAATACAAATGAATTGCCTACGCGACCCCGTAGCATAAACGTTTATTTGAGGAGGAGGAATAAACTTTATTAAGGGAAACCAGCAGGTTTAAGTGGCCGGTGCATTTTTTTTATTTTGGCGAGACACTTCCAGAATTGCTCGTAGCGGGTATTTGCCACGCTGAAAATCATCATCACTTATTTACCCGTTGGCGGCGACAAGTCGTGTTCGGGAAAAAAGGGTGATGCAATGTGCCACTGAAGGCGATACACAAGGGGCCAAGGATTTCCAATGACGACGCAGGGACACCTTTGGACGAGCGACCTCAGAGGAACCATCGGCTGCGGAAGCATGAGCAAGGGACGGACACCGAACAAGAGGCACATCGCATCGCCCTGTCCGGCGCCTCACAGCGCTACCTATGCCCACTAAAGCCGGATACGAGTGAGCATCGCAGCGTGGACTACACAGGCACGCAGCATGGGGCAAAGTTGCATGATTTGGATCAATGCGCTACCGAACAATCTCACGATTCACAACCACGACGGTCTACAATATGTGAAAAGAACTTCAAAAGGACGACTCGCGAAAGGCTAAGGGAAATCTACGATCGAAGTGCAAAAGCAACGGATCAAAGTTTGTGCTATCTCTACGCGGCCCGGAGCGTGAGCCCAACAAGGAAACGTTACCAAAACAGTGAAGCACGACTTGAATCAAACGCCCATGGAAGGACACCGCGAGGAGGACGGAAAAGCGAACCAAGCTGAGGAATGCCATCTGATAAATCATGATAAAGTGGTGGATGTTCCTGTTGGTGCTTCCGAAGTGGAAGCTGTGTGCAAGGACATCAGTTCACGGAAAAGCGACGCAGTGCTCGACCACGTTTCCAATGACACGATCGACGAAGTGTGCACGTCTTCTAAGTTACGACCATGCCATCAACCTGAAGATGAAGACGTCAAGACTCGTGCCACGAGTCATTTCCCTCGGCTGTCTCGGTCAAGGAAGACGCTCAGTTCACCTGAACGATCGCTCCGCTCTGGTTATCGCACCGATGGTCGTGCTAGTGCTGCCAGTTTCATCTCGATGCTCAGTGAAGTGAACAAGGGCCTGGAGGCACGAATCAGGGCCACGGAACTGAAGGTTGACAAGCAGCGAGATAAAACTGCAGTGTTGGCCGACCAGCTGCGCAGGATTCAGGCACAAGCTGACCACCTGGAGGTGAACTGGCAGAGGCTCAGATCATGTCACAACACTACATATCGAAAACACAATTGAAAGAAGAAGACGGACATATTCTCGAACAGAATTCACGAGGCAGAAGAAGCGTTGGCTGTGAAACTTCTCGCAGCTAAAGGTCACATGGAAGGACGGCTTGAGCGGTGCCAGGGGGCATTAGGGGAAGCGCTCGCTGAAAGACAGGCTGCCCTGCGGGAGATCCGGCAGTTGGAACGACGCATCGACGAAAAGTAAAGCTGGCTGATGAAGAAAGAAAACAGGGGCGCGAATTTCAGGAAAGGAAGGACAGATCGATGAGCAGATAAGAAGCTCGAGGCCCGTCTGTACGATGCAAAGCTAGATGCTCGCTCGAGAAGCGCGCAGGATGGACGTGGAGCGTCAAGTTGGCGACGCTCTTGGCCACCAGGCGAGACTGAAGAGAGAGCTTGCCGCTTGCAGCGAACTTGGTTCACCATGGAGCGTCACTGGAACGTCGAGTCGATATAAACATGGCGCACGCCCACTGTCGGTTGAAGGTTTGCGCTCCGCCTTGCATTGAATCAAAGGTGGATCGATGCAACGTGAGGCTAAGGATCGACAGGAAAAACGCAGAAGGCGATGCAGTTGACGAAAATGCCTCAGCGTCATTTCAGCAGTACCCTGACTTTCTTTTTGATAACAAAATAAAACATCACGCCTTGGTGTTTTTCGTGAAAAAAAAAATAAGCGGGACGTTCTTAAAAAGAACCCGCCGGTACTCTCTTTCTTTCTGTCTGGTTTTTGCATTCGTCTTCCGATTTTATGCTAAAAGTGTGTTCACAGTGAAAATTAGCCAGTCTTCGATTAACGTAAATCTATCCCGTGTTACTTACCAGCTCGCATGATTCTACCAAGCTTTCCGGGCCGTTCCCACAGTGCTGGCATGTCATGCGATACAGCAAAAGCCACTTAAAGGCCCCACCACATAATGACTGTGTATTCGTGATTAGGCAGAACACGTCCTTGTGCGCTTAGAACACATGCGACTGAATTCATTTGATACTCCTTCTTTGTCCCATTAGTCCTTCGTTATCCGTAAGAAATTTACGTCATGCGCGAAAGGCTCTTTGGTCACGAAGCGTCACAACACGTTGGACACCTATGACGACAAAACGACGTGTACACTCTAAACAGCGCACTTTTATCTAGAAAAAGTTATGGCCGCCCCGCACTAATTGTGCCAAGCCTGAACGAAGGGAGCAGCTGGTTGGTTGGTTCCTATAGGGAATAGCTCAACTCACTACGGGTAAGGCCTTCCTTGTATCTCTTCATGCTTTTTTTGTTTATTTCTCTTTCTGCCTGTTTCTTGTATATCTATTCTGCATCTCTTTCTTCCTTTTTCTTTCTTGATCTCTCAGTCTATTGCATCCCCTTTCTCGCTCTTCCTATATTTATTTCTTTCCTCATTTTCTCTCTTTCTCTCTGCCTCTCTCTTTATTTGTTTCTCTCTAATAAGGCGAAAGCCTTATATGCCTCACTAGCACGAAATTTGACCGTCGGCGTACCGCTCGTCGGCGGCGTCTCGCGTCCTGCGACGTCGTGACGAGTGGTGCAAACATCATCATCACGCTCTATGACACCGCCATATGACGTCATCATGGCGTAAGAGATAAAAATTATTTGTGCCGTCATGTGACGTAACACCACATAATACCGTTGTACGCCCTCCTTCGAGCGGCGAGCAAAACCGAAGAGCGCGCGACCTCAAGAAAGCAAATACACACGGCGCTTCGCAGTGGCACGTGAAGCCAGGCTCGTGTTTCCTGCGGGCGTGAATTCTGGTTCAGTCATCTCGTTCCTTCGCTCCTGTGACATAAGCCACAGGAGCGAAGGAACGTCATCACATGACATCGTAGCTTTGTCAAAGTTGGGCTGATCACGGAGCCAGTGCAAGACCAAGTGGTCCGACCCTTACGGCAGAGCGACACCACGCTAGGTGCACAATGCTTTCGGAGGGTGGCTAAGCAGGATGAATATCTAGGGAGTCTACATGACCGGCCGTTCATGTAGGCTCCCTAATATATCGACTGAGCAGGAAAAGAAAGATGGCTTTCGCCTTCGAGTCGTTTTAGCTGAATGCACGAGGGACCCTGTGATTTTTCAATCTTTCCTTCCCATTCTGTCTAGCTCTCTCTTTTTCTATCTCTTTTTTCGCTTCTATTTCTTTCTATATATTTCTCTGTTTTTATATGTCTTTGTCTGTCTTCCTTTCTTTATACCTATTTCTCTCTCTTTCTGCTTCTTTCTCTCTCATTTTTGGTTGTCTTTATTCTCCTTGTCTTCATTTCTGTCTTTTCTCTTTTTCAAGTCTCTTTCTTTCTCTCGCTTTCTCTGTCCTATTATCTTTTTGTCCAAAAAAAAGAAAGGTAGGAGTCAGGGGAAGATACACTGCTAGCGGCGAACACTGCGTCGACCACCGCTAATCTGATTGCGGTTAGGTACGTCGGCATTTTATATGCGGCATCGAACGTTCTAGTCTTATCGCTGGTGGCCGTGTTGGCCGTGCTAGTTCCAGAATAAACTCAACTTTTCGCGTTTGCGTGCTCAGAGCTAAGAATTGTAAAATAATCTGGAAGGTTTCTAGACATTCCGGTGCGGTTTGCGAAAGGCAGTAATTATACGTGTAACGGACCGGTTACATTGAAATACAAAAAGAAGTGCGCGTGGCAATATATTGGCAGCTAAGCTTAACGAGAATTCTATAGAGGTGAGTGCAAATCATTCTTCAGAAACCATAGCGCAATAAAGAGCACGGGACAAGAAAGACAAAGCACAAGCGCTAACTATCAACTAAGGTTTTTTGCAGAACAGAGCATATATATGCACCGTTTTGAAGCTGCAATAAAGAAATGAAAAAAAAAGGTAATGGACACGTTTCTATGCCAAAATTCATGCTCTTTCACACATAAAAGGACAGACGGAATGGTGACACATATGTTACCTGCCCTAGCTATCTCTGACGCCTCTACGATTTCTCTAGTCGTTTTGTCACAGTGCCGATACAGAACAACTGTCTGATTGAACAGTGGAACGCACTGTGGCGTCGCGTCACACTTCTTACAATAGGCGGCAAGGTGTCCGTCAATGGTAGTGTTCCGATTTTGTCGTTATGCTCAAGCAGGCGAACGTTGAGGCATCTGCTAGTCTGGCCTACATAATGCCTTCCACATGAAAGAGGAGTTTTGTAAACAACGCCTCTTGTGCAAGAGATGTAAGCGTTTTTGTGTCTGACGGAGTCAGCAGGCTATCCGAGGCATGTCATTGTCTCAGTCGTTGAGGGCCTGCATCGAAAAAGTAAGTCTGTCTCACGTCTGAGTGAAGAGCAGAGAGCGGTACTCGAGAGAACCGCAAAAAAAAAAAAAAATCGACCCAAAGAAATGGTGACTTTTACCTCGTACCTTCACAAATTGTCTCACAACTTAAAGAAGGTCGGGCAGCGTTCTGGAGTAAAGGTTGTGTTTTCAGCACCAATAAGCTTTTGAGTTTGTGTAAGTTGAGCTGTCCGACAACGAAGCGGAAACCTGTTTGCTCCATTAGGCACAAAAACGCTCACGTACCTTGCACAAGAGGCGTTGTTTACAAAATTTCTCTTTCATGTGGAAGGCATTATGTAGGCCAGAGTGGCAGATGCCTCAACTTTCGCCTGCTTGAGCATACCGACAAAATCGGAAACACTGCCATTTACGGACACCTTTTCCGCCCATTTTAAGAAATGTGACGCGAAGCCACAGTGCGTTCCACCGTTCGACCAGACAGTTCTGTATCGGCACTGTGACAAACGACTAGAGAAATTGTAGAGGCGTCAGAGATAGCTAGGGCAGGTAACAGATGTGTCAGCATTCCGTCTGTTCTTTTATGTGAAAGAACAGAATTCTTGGCATAGAGACGTGTCCATTACCTTTTTTTTTCATTTGTTTTTTCTTTGTTGCAGCTTTAAAGGGTGCTTATATATGCTCTGTTTGGCAATAAAACCTTAGTTGATAGTGAGCGCTTGTCCTTGTCTCTTTCCTGTCTAGTGCTATTTATTGCGCTATGGTTTCTGAAGAACGATGAACAACCAACGCGCCCAACGTTCTCCCTTCTGAGGTGAGTGCAAAAGCTGTGTTTATTCATATTCAATAGAACTTACAGATTTCGTTTATTTTTTTCCAGCGTCACTTTGGATGAGTGCGTTCATTTTGCGGTGGTGAATGGCATCCAACAGTCGTCAAGTTCGCACAAATATTCCTTCCCTGAGTTTCTGTACACCGATCAAAACTTTTACTTCACATTTTGCGTTACTTTTAGAAGCAACACGCAGCAACTGAAGCTAGTTTTTAGGAACAAAGGAGAACCAATACAGCTATAAAATGTGACACTAAGAATAAAACCTACTATCTACTGCTGCGATTTCAACCCGGGCCTTTTCAGTGGGAAGCGGGCATTCTACCCCTGCACGTCATTAACGGAGCCGCCCGCAACTCTTAAAGGGACACTAAAGAAAACAATAAATTGGTTTAGATTGATAAGTATGCTCAAAGAACTCTTGTGTAGTATATTTCACCACCATAGGTTTATTATTAGAGGAGAAACCCAAGTTCAAAGTTGCATTTTTAAATTTTGCGCCGAACTTTGTAATTCGTGACGTACCAGACTTCAAAGAGCATTTAACGTATTTTGGCGCCACTGGCTCGACGAAATTTCCACAAACCCGTTATGTCAAGTCTCTGGCCCCCTCAGAGGACAATGTGCTTCGATTTAACCGATTAGGAACTACGTAGGCCCAAGCAGGCGCCGTCAAAATATGTGACGTCACGGCAAATCGTGCGGGCATTCCAAGGTGGCGTCGCCACCTGTATTTTTTTGTTTTTTCGCGTTTTCTCGCTTATTAAGCGTCTTCGCGCAGAAAGCGTGGTGTTTTTGGTATCGTGGAAGACTACTTTACTAATGCAAGAAACCTCGTTTTGCTCTTTAGTGTCTCTTTAAACGACGACAGATTGCAGTCTAGCGATCGCAGTGCCACAAGCGGATTGACCCTGTTTGGGCTTCACTTTCTGTACACTGGTGCTGCGGCCGTTCCGAGCACTCCCGTGTTCTAGTACACTCTAGCATTACACTGATAAGAGCAGACGGCAGCGTGTCAAGTCCCTCGTGTCTACAAAATGTCGTTCGACTCAGCTAGGGTATGTGCAGCTGGCGATCAGCTGCGGCTGCTCCAGGATGAGTCCAACTGCTGGGCATGCGATGATTTAAATCTCGTATCCCTCGTCCGCATAATTAAATTCAGGTGTGGCTGTTGCCTAGTTCCCGCCTGTACATTTTGTTTCTATCACATAGCGCGAAATGTCACCCGTATGGAACGGACATTCCCCCCATGGCGGCAGTAAACATCGGCCGTAGCCGCAAGGTACAAGAGAAGTGAAATTTAAAGCACTCGGATGTATCTATTAGTATTGTGTTAGACACTCTGGAGACTCAAGAATGAAGGAATGCAATCTCCAAGATTCACTACCACCTCCACCAGTGAATAGCTGGAAGGGTACATAAACTGGTAGCGAAACTTCAATACAAGTCCATGTTCAAGACGTCGGCTGCGGGTTGCCACCGTCACCATCTGCGCATCGCGGGGACAGCTAACAGCAAACGAAAAGTAAATCTGATGTCACAGCCGGCAGCAGTAGCGACGTCGCACATTTTCGCTACATTGCGGCCAATTGCCACATTTCTTTTTAAATTGCTGCTATTTTACATGGTTTTCTTCACCACGCGATTCGAATGCGTCTTTAGGCTCGCTAAGGCCGTGTGCTGGGCAAAAAGTAAGCTCATCAAGAAACATTGGGAAGCAAGCTTGATTTATTAAGCAAATAGCGTACATGCAATATACACCAAAATACTTTCACGAGCACAGCAATGCAAAAACATACATTTCCCAATTGAGGAAAACCACTTGAGCGAGGCAGCAGCCGTGAACGTATCCCTTTGGAAGCCCTACACAGTCAGTTGTTTCTTCGTTAAGCGTGCCGCATTCACCGTCACTAAATGCGAGGGCACGCCGGCAGTGCACAAGCGAAACAGTCTGCAGACACAGGAACGGTTATCTTTAGATTTTGAGGGCTAGTTGAGCTGTCTGAAGTGTCGTGCAAGTAAACAGCACAGAATCCAAGAAATAGCTTACGCAAGATACGCGCAAAACCACTGCGCAGACGTTAGCGACGCCTCATTGACCCAAATTGCGTCGAACGTGAGTGTACTTGAATAGGGGAGTGCTTGGAACGGCCGCAGCACTAACGTACAAAAAGTGAAGACCAAACAGGATCAAGCAGCTTGTGGTGCTGCGATTAGCAGCTTGCAATGTGCTGTCGTTGAAGAGTGGCGCGCCGCTCCACCAAACTTTTGCAGGGGTAGAATGCCCGCTTCCCACTCAAAAGGCCCGGGTCTTAATCGCAGCTCTAGATGGTTGGTGTTTATATTAGTTTCACTTGTTGTAGCTGCAATAATATTTGCTGGTTTCTTAAAATTGCCTTCACTGGATACGTATTGCTAAAAAGTAACGCAAAATGTGAGGTCTGGTTTTGAGTCTCGCATTCACGAAAATCTCGGCGGACATTCATTACGTTTTTACAGCGAAAGCTTTTACAAAATCACAACAACGGCCGTCCTTGGCGGAGTAGTTGTCCACCGCCGCCGACGCCGCTGGTGTCGGTAAGCGCTATCGCGCGAATTAAGAAAATAAATGCGAGGCCTGCGCGCAAAGCGCAGCACAGTCACAGCGAAAGCTGGAAGAGCGGAATATCTATAGCCCGTTATAAACTCTCTTGTGGCTACTATTACAAGTACACTAGCAACATACCCACTACGCCAAAATCATAATTTTTGTAATGTTGGGAAGCACCCACCACGACATTATTCGTCATTTTGCGGAGAAGCGCCGTACCGTCTGTAAGGCATCATGTGCACTTTGTTGATGCGATGGATGATGACGATGAAGAATTATGGCTGTGCCCTTTGTAATGGGTTGGAAGCTTAAAACGACCCACTAGTCACGTAATTACCATTGTGTGACGACCGGTTGTTATTTAACTCTCCCACCACGCTTTATAACATACGTTAACGTGAGAAAGAGAGAGAGGAAAAACTTTATTGAGACCCTGAGGAAATGAATAATGGGGGCCTTATGGGCTTCCTTTGCAACCAATACAAGTGCCCTTGCGACGAACCCACGATGCTATAAATCATCATAATTATGTGAAGTAGAGAAGCAGCCACTATGCAATTTTTCGTCATCATGCGGAAAACCGTGATACCCGCTAAACACCTGTACTACATTATGCGCACTTTGTTGATGCTGTGGCTGATTACGATGAAGAATTATGGCAGATGCCTTTGTAATGGGTTGGAAGCATTCAGCAGCCCACTCGTTGCGCCATTCGCATTGTGCGACGCCTGGTTCTTATTTTACTCTTCTACCACGCTGTATTACATACGTTAATGTGGTTCCTTCGTGAAATGAAGCCTGTATAGGGTCATTTTGCAAAGGAGTTTCAAGCACCGGCATGGCTCTGTTGTAGAATACTTCATCATCATCAGCCACAGCACCAACAAAGTGCACATAATGCCTTACAGACGCTGAGCGGGTACCACGATTCTCGGTAGAAGGACGCAATGTGGCATAGTGGCTGCTTCCCTACTTCACAAAATTATGATGATTTATATCGTTGTGGGTTCCTCGCAAGTGCACTTCTATTGGTTGCCAAGGACACAAAAGGCCCCCATGATGCCTTTCCTCGGAGTCTCAATGAAGTTCTTCCCCTCTCTCGGTTTCCCACTTTAACCTATGTTATACAGCGTGGTGGGAGAGTGAAATAACTACCGGGCGTAACACAATGCGAATTACGTAACTAATGGGTCGTTTAAAACGCCCAACCCATTACAATGGGATCATCCATAGTTCATTGTCATGAGCCACCGCATCAACAAACGGCACATAATAATGCCTTACAGATGTGCAGCTTGTACCCTGCTTCTTCACTGAATGAAGAATAATGGCGTAGTGGGTGCTTCCAGCTTGTCAAAAAATATGATGTATGGCGTAGTGGGCATCTTGCTTGTGTACTTGTATTAGTATCCCCAAGAGCGTTTACAACGGGCTCTAGAAATGCCGCTCTTCCAGTTTTCGCTGTGACTGCGCTGCGCGTTCCGCGCAGGCCTGGCGTTTTTTTGCGGAATACCGTGCGGGAGTGCTGCAAATAATTACGCTCACTGACAAATTTCTTCTATTGCGACAAAAAGTAACATGAAATTTGAAGTGAACTTCACATTTCACGTTATTTTTTGTAGCAATACGTAGCGATTGGAGCTACTTTTAGGAAAAGATGAAAACCAATGCAGGTATAACAAGCGGCACTAAAAAATCGGCAGAACGCCATGTTACGAAATGACGCTAAAGATAAGCGCAAATTGTATACGCGCGCACATATGTTGAAGAGTCGCATAAGTGTTATGTAACCAGTAGTTTACGCTTGCGCAACGGTTCGAACAGTAGCATAGCTATTAGCAACACCAGACTAGGTAAGTCAATACGTAGTGCTTATACTTGTCAGTTATGATGGAGAACACACGCCTGTTTCACAAACCAGTCAGCATGTGTGGAATCGGTTCTTCACAGTTCTCACGTAGATAGCGTCGATAGTGTCTTTGTTATTGTATTGTGTGTTTGTTATTGCGATTGATGTGCGCAACGCAAACCTCGCCGATTCCGTTGTTTGTCTGTGTGTGTTTGGTGTCTGGCAACCGGCGAAGTGGGATGGGGCCTACGCTGCGGCTGCGCATCGCCGTGTTCTTATATGTGCCCACGCGACGGCATCTTCAATGAAGGCGCTTGCTGTGGACGACTCATCGGAATCCCCTGATTGCAGTGGCTCATCGGTCCATATTTCAGAAAGTGCTAACACGCCAACTTCTGTGAGGAGGGATCTTTTTCGAGGTCGTGCACGTGCGCGCGCACAGACTGTATGTTGAGAGCGGCAAGCGTGGGGTGATTGCTGTGGTTCTGGCACTCAATGAAGTTGGTAGCCCGGTACAAGGCAATGTCTAGTGGCTTGTTTGCTAACCGGGTCATGTAGTCGACAGACGGGGTCCATAGAACCGGCGACATGTCCGGAACCTCAAGTCACTTTTTGTGTTGGTGAGATATAGGCCGTCGAGGCTGGTACCAGAAAGGTGCGTAGACCAGTTTCTGTGGATTGCACTTATCGTATTCAAAGACTACCTGGGCATATGTGGCCCTTTGTGACTTATATAAAGTTATGGCATGTGCTTGCGCAATGGGAAACTGTGCCCCCTTACACAAGATATTTTCAGGAATTCCATTGAGGGGTGCGGTAGTGATGTGCTTCGTCCTAGCTGGGACGACAGTGCTATCGCGGACGTTGGAAATTCAAGTCACAGTGGCACAAGGTTGCCGTGTTCGTCAAGCTCGATGTACCACAATGTGCCCAGGTTTCCATTAACGAGGCCGTCGCTTGCGTCAATGTTGGCCGCGATCATGTATGACTAGCCGATGCCGGTAAATTGAGGCCGACAGGCTACCCATGCTGCTCGCGTTCATGTTGGCCACCTTCATCAGGCCATCCCTGATACCTCCTCGTTCTTATAGCCAGTTATGCTATCGCATGCGGGATGACATAACACGTCCGCAGCGTCGAGGCAACGTGCGTGATAGCGGTCGACGTCGGCATTGCTGTAGTATAGCACTTAGTGCTATACTACGGCAAGTAGTATAAGACAGCAAGTAGTAGTAGTGCTATACTACAGCCCTAAGTAGTATAGCACTAAGTAGTATAGCACTAAGTGGTATAGCACTAAGTGCTATACCACTTAGTGCTATACTACTTAGGGCACTTAGTGGTGGCTTCTACGCGTGTCACAAAGCGGCCCTCAACTAATCTGACGTCATCCTCGGTCAGCATGAGGCCATCGCCGAGCCTCTATGAATATAACGCACGACGTGGACGAGTGAATCGCAGTCGAGCGTCCTCCAGGGGTGTTCTGTCTCCAACTCTCTCATTTGCCTTGCGTTTAAGTCTGTATATTCGTCGTTAATATGTTGACTGAGGCTGTGAATCACCTGTGGTAATACACGCATAACAGGAACTGTGGTATGCCGGTATGTGCCACATGTGACTAAGGGGAAGAATTTGTGATATAAGTGACAGGGATTTTCCGTTATTCATGTAGTGACCCGTGAATCGCGTTTGTCATACACTGATCTCCTACTATGCCAGTTTTGGTATATTACAAGTTATGGAAACGACCAGGAGAGTGCCCAGACGTAGGTGGCCAGCTAGCTAGCCAGATTAGATAGATAGATAGATATAGATAGATAGATAGATAGATAGATAGATAGATAGATAGATAGATAGATAGATAGATAGATAGATAGATAGATAGATAGATAGATAGATAGAGAGATAGATAGATAGATAGATAGATAAGAACAGCCAGAGTATCTCAGGTGTGCTAAGAAATGCCTCGCCTTTAAAATAAAACCCACCATCCACAGCTGCGACTTGAACCTACTGCGCCACTTTGGTGGAGCTGCGCTCAACTCCTAAACCTAAACTCCTAAATTGTAGGCTACCGATCAGAGCGCCACAAGCGGCTTGACCCTGTTCGGCCTTCACATTTCGAAGCTCGTTCCGAGCACTTTCCCGTTATTGTGCACTCTAGACGAACTAAACACAAGCCCACATTAGCAGACTGACTGCAGACTGCCTGCATATGCCCCCATTTCTAGCGATCGACCAAAAAATAAGGCAGTCAACAATTCAGCCAAGTGCCAGATTAGCCGTAAAGTAAACTAATAGTTTAGTCTGGAATTCTAAAATTAAAAACAGTCTAAAAATTAATTCGAGTTTTGGTTTCGTATTTTCCCAGCTCACCTACTCGCGCTTCAATCGTACGGCTCGCGTTGATGTCCGTGGCAATAAGTTTTCGACCGCTTTTAGCTGAAGTTTCGCGACCGATATAAATTGGCATAAAGGCATAATCATTTTGCTCGTTTGGGAGGTTAACAACGCGGTCTAATCTAAAACTGTAATTCATTAAAAAAACACTTCACTCTACACTGCAACGTCTATTAGCATTTAAAAAATTCAGACTATATGATCCGCCCGACGCTTGGCCGATCCCCCTGAGTAGGTAGGTGACAATCATCCCAGGAGCATCATCATCATCATCAGGGTTGCATTTATTGCTGGTGCCCGTTTTTTTTTTTTTTTTAAGGGAAGCGAGGGAGGTTTAATCAGCACACCTCAGCACTGTGGCTTAGCGCTGCTGACCGCATTGACTGTTGAATCGCCGGGAGTCTTCTGGTACAAAAAAAAATTGTCCGAGTATCTGCGTGCTCCGCTGCAAATGCCGTGTAAAGACGATAGAGGAGGCGCTGCGTTAGAGTTACTGTATATGCTACCTTCAGAAAGGTATTATATACAGTAACTCTACGCTGCGTGAGATATGGACGCCATCTCGCAATACACCGAGAAACATGAGCTTGTGCCGAGGGTTTCCTTCCTCCGTGGCAGAGGGCGTTCGTCGGCGCGCATAGGCATTTTCAGCGCAGCTTATGAAACTAGGGTCTTTAGAATTACGCTATGTATTTTCTATTAAAGGAACACACCACCTAATACTTACCTAGTGATGTTGCGCCTCATATATGCGTAATATTTACTTTTTGATCGACAACGTTCACAAGTATGAACAGCCGTACCAGTTCAAGATGGGTGGGCGGTATGCAAGTGGTTCAACTTTGGCCGGGTCGCTGAACTGGGTGACAGACAGACAAACAAAAAGACAGGCAGACAGATAGACAGACAGACAGACCAAAATTTCTGTGTTTAGGTTCCCCAAGAAAGACTATCGTCTTTAAAAATATGTTCGCGTGGCGTAAACAGTAGCGGCACAATTTTTTTCTCGAACGTGGTGGAGAGCGACAGACATGTTCTTTTCACCATTACACGGAGACAGAAACATTTGGAGCATTTTACTGCCCCCCCCCCAGAAAATATGATTTTCGCAGAAACCTACGTCGAAAATCAAAATATTGAAATAATTGTGACTCATTTGAATCTAAAAACCCAATACCTGGAATAACTACTGCGTAGAGTTCGGGGTCGGAGAAAGATGGGCAACATGTCTGAATCGGTAGTTCAAATCATCCATCTGCTAACATAAGTCTGAATGTACTTGGCAACAAAAGAGTTCGGTATTCTTGTAAAACGTTGAATATCTGTCAACGTTGAATACAGCGTTGAATACAAACGTTGCATACAGTCTTACACCGCAAATTTTCACATCTTAGTATCCACGTGCAGTGGGCACAGGAACATGGACGTAATTCATTCAGAGACATCGCAGTTGAACTAATCTGCATTTTTTAAGGCCCAACCACTGGCACGCGTGTGCACGCGCCTAGGCGTCAAATGCACCTTTCAGCGTCGGTCGCGGAGGTGTGTACGCGTCCATACGCCTCGAGGCGCGAGGGGTCAAGAAGACTTTGATATTTTCGCCTACGTCACCACGCGTACGGCGGCGCCAACCAATCAGAGGCCGCGACACCTCTGACTGCTATGCCTAATGGCCGTCGCTTCGAAGGCACCTCCGAGTGCTGGGCAAGCACGGAAACTACGTTCGCAAACGCTCCTGAGTGACCGCGTCATCATCCCGTACGACGACGACGACACGGCGAACGACAGCAAGTGCTACCAGTGGGACGCGGTTACGTGCCGAGTTCGAGCCACGCCGACAAATCCAGCGAATGCCGGCCGGCCCTTGCGCCGGCTTTGAGTGCGATCGTCGGCCGAGTGAAAATATCGTACCTACTACAGCGGCAGGTCGCTGATCCTGTGCTTCGATCTGTGTTATCTGCGCTCAGAACTAGTTAAACATGCTTCGAGGTTGAAGTCTGAGCATGCCCTCGCCTATCGCGAAGTCAATTCAGAGCGGTCTTGAGTGCGATCGTCCACCGAGTGAAAACATCGTACCAACTAATGCAGCATGTCGCTGCTCTGTGCTCTGATCTGTGTGTAACTGCTCGGAACGGGTGTAACATGCTTCGGAGGTTTGAAGTCCTCAGCGTGAGCCCTCGCCTACCGCGAAGTCAATTCAGAGCGGTGTCGTCTGCATTCAGCGTAGCCTCTACCGTCGAGTTCGTGTGAACCAGCATGTGGGAACTTTAGTTGAAGGAAATTGAAGGTAGTTGTTTCCGTCGAAACATAACACTACATATGACGCCAGAGACCTGGCGTGGCGCTTGCGCCGAGTTTTTATCCGCAGTGTTGTTGTTTTCAACATCGGCATTCGCGTTATCATTGTCGAAAGCGAACATCGCACTGCCAATACATTTCGGCGATGTGACAAGGTACATGATGAGGATTTGCGGATTTTACGACGCTAAACATGGTTGACTTCGGCGCAAATCGTTGCGTGTGTTGCCAAGCTAACAAGCGTGCGCTGTTGGTAGCAGTGTGACGTGATTTCGGGCCGGGTACCAGCGACGCCGGCACATTCAGCTGTCAACGGTCTCATTTACATACATGTATAAAATAGAAGCTCGAACGTGCGCAAGAGTGGTGAACGAAAAAAAGAAAGTCGCATGATTAAGTGCTGTGTTGCCTGCTATTTCACTTCTTGACTCTTGGTCTGCTTCTCTGCCGTGCAACTACACCTTAACACTTGCCCAGTTGCACATACCTCAGAGGTCTTCGAAGCAGATCGCACAAACAAAGTTATACGACTCGCTCGTACGAAAGCGGGTCGCGCCACGATAGACGCCGTCGGCATCAATCCGCCGATTCAGGTCGCCCATAAACTGTCACTACCCCCAGAATGGCAGAAGGAAGTCCGTATTAGCCCTTTGCCACGTAATATGCACCCCGTCCACCACGAAAACAGGCGAGCTGCCAGAGCCAAAATATACAACAAGTATTCCGATTGTGAAGATGCCTTCTTTGTAGATGCCGCCGGACCCCTGCACAACCGCACCACGGCAGCCGTGGTAAACAGGGGACAGGTCGTGGACTGGGTCTCGGCTAGCGGAATCGACATTACAGCCAAGGAAGAAGCCGGTATAGCCTTAGCCATGCGTAATACAAAAGCCACCTTTGTCCCCACGGATTCCCAGGCGGGTATCGTAATTTCGCACGAGGTCAAGTCGGTCGATTAGCGCATTCAATACTGCAGCAGGCTGCGGCCACTCCTCAAGAGGGTCAGTGGATACAGCTGTTATGGGTACCAGGGCACGCAGGAGTTCGAGGCAATGAGCTTGCTCACGCCTCCGCCCGCGAACTCTTACACCAGACCTCCGCTGCTTCCTCCACACGCAACTTCTCGCTGACCAGGACGACCCACCAGCCCTCCTTTCCTATACGATATCCTGCAACACATTAGGCTGAGTAGACGCACTCTACCCCCACTGATCCTAAATTAGATAAGGCAACAGAGGTCGCGTGGCGGCGATTACAATCATTATCTTTTCCAAATCCTTATAATTGTCCAAAATAAACCCTCGGCGTACAATCCGCTATGTAAATTTTGCCCAGACGGCCACCTTATACCACTGGTCTGGGAGTGCCAAGAGAATCCCAATATATCGGCCAAACATAATCTACATTAGTTGAGTGGGAGGCGACCCTGTCCAGCTCTGACCCAGGGCAGCAACAAGCACTGGTCGACCGAGCCCGGACGGCGGCAAGAGCCAATGGTCTTCCGGACTAGGACGTCCAGCCACTAGAGACTCCACTTGTTTGCAATAATGTTTTATTCTCTCGCTCTTGACACTCATAACAGGAGAATGCGAACAATGGCGCTTCTTCATTGTTTTACGTTTACTTAAATAAACACATGTTTTGTTTACAGCAGGGCAGCTATTTTGCTAAAAGCTTGTAAGTTACAAGCACCTCCATTGAAATCTGAGCTGCACAGTGACACGATAGTAAGAAGAGAAGAGCATGTCACCACACTTATGTGCAGAAGGAATGAAAGTGCAATATTACTGTGCTGCTCTTGTTTAGAAGGAACTGAACGGTGCCTCATCTGCAACCTCAGACACTTGTGGACCATTGTAAAATGCGCACATATTCTTCGTCCTCTGACTGATTCCAGCTGAAATAATTATTTGATGGTTTTCATACGCCAAATCCTCGATGTATTGCAAGGACTATTTCATTTCTGTTCATTCTTTGTATATGCACAAACTTAGACTATACATGTACTTAAGCAGAATTGAAATATGAAGACATTCAGTTTAACTAGTTAGACAACTTGCCAAGGACTTCTATACAGTGCTCTGATACAATTTTATGACGATATCTGTTGCATAATGAAGTTTCAGGCACGATTTATTATATTAGAGGTTATTTTGACCGCTGACGACGTGCAAAGGTCTTTTACACAGTGCTTGGTTCCAATTTATGGCCGATAGTTGTCGCATCATGAATCGTCAGGTGTGGTTTGTTGCGTTAGAGGATATTCAGGCTACAGACAACGTCCAAAAGCCTTCTACACAGTGCATGGTTCCATATTATGACCGCTATTTGTGACATCATGAAGTGCCAGGTGTGGTTTGTTGCGCTAGGATATTTCGTTGAAAACGTCGAAATCCTTCTACCACAGTGCTTGGTTGCAACCTATGACAGATATCTGTCGCATCATGATGTGTCACGTGTGCTTTGTTGCCTTAGAGGATAATTATACTACCAAGAATGTGCGAAAGCCTTCCACAGAGTGCATGGTTCCGATCTTATGACCGATATTTTTCACATCATGAAGTGCCAGTGTGGTTGTTGCGCTCGAGGATATTTAGACTACAGACAACGTGCGAGAATCAGTGGTCGGTTCCAATCTTATGAACGATACATGTCGCATCATGAAGGTTCATGTGTGGTTTGTTGCGCTAGAGTATATTTCGTCGAAAACGTCGAAATCCTTCTACACAGTGCTTGGTTGCAACCTTATGACAGATATCTGTTGCATCATGTTGTGTCACGTGTGGTTTGTTGCCTTATAGGGTAATTATATACCAAGAATGTGCGAAAGCCTTCCCAGAGTCCATGGTTTGATCTTATGACCGATATTTTCACATCATGAAGTGCCAGTTGTGGTTTGTTGCGCTAGAGGATATTTAGACTACAGACAACGTGCGAAAATCAGTGCTCGGTTCCAATTATGAACGATACATGTCGCATCATGAAGGTTCAGGTGTGGTTTGTTGTGTTAGAGGATATTGGATATTAGACTACAGACAACGTCCAAAAGCCTTCTACACAGTGCACAGCTGCAATCACAGTCCTAATATAACCCATTTCTTGTGCACACTAACATGTTCAAATACAATTTTTCTGAGTTACGAACATGGAATGATCTACCTGGTTCGGTTCGTGAAATGAATCTGATTTTTGGAGGCACTTGTATGTATTAATATTCTTTCTCTCATTTTTACCCAGTTGCACTAAACAGGTGGCGATATCTGCTTTTGTTGAAGCTTATTGCGATTACTTTCTACATTCTTTCTTTTGCTTATTGAAATAGAAAATAAATGAAGGAGTTGTTGTCACCATTGCTTGGTGACGGCTACTTCTTTCCACATAGTTGTTAGGATAACAAAATAAATAAAAAATATATATACATATTACAGTCCTACAAGTTCAATAACTCAGTAGTCATCGCAAATATTAGTGTCTTCAAAAAAAAAAAAAAACGCTGGAGCACTTTCATTGCTTGCGCGTTATCGTAGACGGCCATGGGCCTAGTATTTTCACTAAGGAAAACGTTCGCTCAGAGTCCAGCGTGTGAAGTTCCTGTTCGAGTCGCTGTCTATGCCGGTCGCTCCTTCACTCCTTCAGTAGCCCTGCATTGGGCTGCAGTATTTGAACTGCAACGACGGCGGAGCCCTCTGCGCCAGGAAAACTAACTAGCGCAGTTCAGGAGGCAAGAACTGCGGTGCCAGCGAAATGTCTAAGGCCTCAAATTTCCCCGAAGAACGTTATGATGTCGCCATAGAAGGAATACGGACGCTAGCCCTCGTCGACACTGGCGCTGCTCTTTCAGCAATTGATGCCCGCATTTGCCGCCGAATCGGAAAAGTGACGACACCACTTTCTGGACTATCCCTTCGTACCGCCAACGCACAGCCGTCGCCGTCCGGCGCCTGCACAGCCCGTGTCGTCATTCAGAATGTCGTCTATGTCATCGAATTCATCGTGTTGCCATCATGTTCTCACGACGTGATGTTAGGCTGGGATTTTCTCTCTACGCACCATGCGATCATCAACTGCGCCCGCGCCGAAATCGAGTGTTTCCGTTTCACCAGATATTATCAATGACACACAGACTCTTGTAAAATCGCAGTTTCCGAAGACACCTTATACCGGCCTGGTCTACTGCTGTTGTCAGCATCTCTTGTATTTCTATCACCGACGGCACCTTGCTTTTCGCACCCTCTGACCTTCTACTTCGCCGCCGATCACTACCACTGCCCTTTGCCGTCCTTCAGTTCAATTCTGGCACCTCTGTGATGTACGTGTCAAACCCAACGGCCGCACCAGTCACCCTGCGCCACCGTGAAAGCCTAGGGAGAGCCGAACCACTGCCATCTTCTTCAATTTTCGACACCATGGAAGACTCCGCTGACCTGGCCGCCCTTGAGACCTCGCCTCCTCAGTCACTGCCGCGGTCTTTCACACCAACTATTGCAAGCGACCTTACGACGACGCAGCGCGACCAGCTTCTTCGCTTGCTCGAAGGTTTCTCATCCTCGTTTGACTCCCACGCAACGTCGCTTGGCCGCACGACGGCTGTGTCGCACACCATCGATACTGGAAGCCATGCGCCCATTCGACAGCGTCCTTACCGAGTATCGGTGAGCGAAAGGCACGTTGCCTCTATGTACGGTCTATGTATGTATGGTCTATGTATGGTCTATGTACGTTGCCTCAGACCACTGCAATTGGGATGTTGTACTTCCGTTTGTCACATACGCGTACAACACCGCCTGCCAAGCCACTACCGGATTCTCACATCTTCTTGCTTTATGGCCGCGAGCCCTCCAGCACGATTGATACAATTCTCCCGTATCACCCAGATCCTGCCGACTGCGAACCTGTGTCTGAGCTCGCCCAGCACGCTGAGAGATGCCGACAACTTGCCCGATCTTTCACTTATGATGAACAGTGTCGCCAAAAACAGCGCCATGACTCCAAGCCTCCTCCGGACCCTTTCCTATCGACTCCCTCGTGTGGCTTTGCGTGCCTCCTGTTGCTGCTCCCGGCCTTTCATCTAAGCTCCTTCCAAAGTACCACGGACCCTACGCGTGGTTGCGCAAACCTCCCCTGTCAATTACGTGGTCGAACCCGTTACGCCATCTTCGATCTCCGTCGGCGGGCGAGAGACAGTCCACATTGACCGCCTTAAGGCACATTATGATCCTCTGACCTCTATCTAGATCGCCAGGATGGCTACCTCTCCATACGGGGGTGATTGTGAGGAAGAAGATCGGCCAGCATGAAGGCCCATCGCCATCGGCTGGCACACACCGACAATTCGCTCTGGCTACGCCCTGCGCGCTGCTGCTACGATCGTCGCTCTCGCAGAATCCTCAATAAACCCCCGTAACAGAACATAAATAAATAAATGTTATGACCGATATCTTGCACCATGAAGTGTTAGGTGTGTTTAGTGCATTGGCGGATATTGAGACCACCAAGAATGCGCGAAAGCCTTTTACACAGTGCTCAGCTGCAATCTTATGACCGATATTTGTCGCATCATGAAGTGTCAGGGTGGTTTGTTGCGTTAGATGGCATTTCAACTACAGACAACGTGCGAAAGCCTCTACACAGTGCTTCGTTGCAATCTTATGACCGATATCTATCACATCATGAAGTTTCAGGTCTGGTTTTTTACTTTAATAAAATCTGTAAAATATGAAGTGTAAACATCCACTGGATGCACCAGCAAAATCATGATAATTTTAATGAATTTTTTTGTGTACGTATAGGCGCGTGGGGTTTATATACCTCCATGCTACTTCATTTGTTGCTTTTTAGAGCCTTTAGAGTGTTTTTTTTTGTTAAATGCTTCCGGAACAGGACGGGCCCAATGATATCTTCACCAAAAGCGCTGCTCACAAATTTACTTTCTGAGCCATTCTTGAAGCGGTCTGCAATAAGCGCACGGAAGAAGATGAAGTGTAATAGGTGTATAGGTGAAGGAGGAAGGGGTTTGAAATAAAATGGCGGACGACACCCGTCTGATTGAATCCATGTGTTTTATGTAATAGTTCCTAGAAGGAACGCTACATTTGGCGCAGCCGTCAGCTCGCGAAGACCGCAAATGTGGGTTACCTTTTTCATCGACGAGGCGTCATCGGAGCCTCTTGTTTTCACACGGTACCAAGTCCACGGTGAGCCAGCTATGGGCATTCCTCGCGAAGTTAGCTCGACCGGACTGATCAACACGGTACTGCGAGGAGCTTCGATGAGCCATCAAGCCCTCGTGCAAACAGGATCGGTGAAAGTGAATCTGCAGCTCCATACCCTGAGCGAACTCATTCTGCAACCCAGTCGCCGTGGCACCTTCAAGCAGGAAACGGCTTCCGGGGAGGTGAGCAGCGTTTTATCTGCTATTGAGCGACAACAATGGTACATGATGCAAGAAGCTGAAAAAATGGGATCATTGGTCAAGTCGTTTAGCCAGGAAAAACCACAACGAGAAGTTGTAGAACCTGACCTTTTTGAAGGAGACTCGGAAAACGCGGGTCATTGGATGTGGTTTTTTGAATATGCATGCGAAAGGAATAGTGGAAAAGTGACGACACGAAGATTCTGAACACGCGCCGCTATTTTGGTGTCATCGCAAGAAAGTGGTATGAGTTGCCTATCGATGGAGCACAAGTGTGTTGGGAAAGGTGGAAGAGCAACTTTTTGGCGTGTTTCCAGGCAATGCTGTAGAAAGATGGGATGCGGCACTACACTTCACATACACGTCTGGCTCTTTGCTGGAGTACTGTCTTGAAAAGCGCCGCCTACTGCATTCTGCAGAACCAAGGCTCCCGTCGTCTGCAGTTGTAGCTTTGGTAACGCAAGGTTTTTCCGTAAACATCCGCAGTAAAATACAGCAAAGTGATCCACGATCACTTGATGAACTTCTGCGATGCATACAGACCTCAGTGACCACATTTTCTTCGCGAGAACAGCAAGGTGGTACACAAGCGCTTGATCTTTCGAAGCAATGTAACAATGAAGCGTTCACTCTGCCATCTGAGCCTGATAACGAGTATCGCGGAAGTGTTCACCAGCGGAACAATGAAGAGGGGCGATTTTCGGCGTTAAGCGAGGCAGAGCTTCCATGTGAGCTAATTACGTTCGATGACAAGCCCCAAGCAAACACCTACACCGAGACAGTTTACTTGATATCATCCACCTTACTTTACGCCCCTATTAGCGTAGACGGCACTGAAATGAAGGTCCTTGTTGATAGTCGGGCTTCTGTCTCTATCATGAATAAGAGTCGAGTGGATGGCGGTCGCCTGCATACTGGTAGAGCATTGCGAGTGCAAGCCTACGATTAGTCCGTGAGCACGCATAACGAATGGATTACCCTAACCATTGAATTTCAAGGACAAGCAATTACCACTGACGTATTGGCCATTCCTGACGTCAGCTACGATTTCCTTTTGTCCCGTCCAGACATCAAGAAGCTTAAGAAAATATCTATTGGGATGACAGACTAATGAGGGCAACGTCGGACCAGAGGATCTCCATGGAGCACCTAACAAAACAAGGGTGATTTTCGACCAGGAGGACATTAAACGAAAGTACCCAGAACTTACGTGCATGGGCAGCTACCCTCCGGCGATGAAATCTCACGTCGTCCCTTTCGAACTTAGTGACAAAAGAGTTGTGCGCAGAGTTGCTTATAGCATGTCTAGAGATAAAAATGTCTGGCTGAAAAAGGAGTTGCAAGAAATGTTGGAGGCTGGTATTATCCACCCTTCTGTTTCTCCATTTGCTTCTCCCATAACTATTGCCCCAAAGAAGATGGAACATTCAGACTCTGCACAGATTACCGAGCTCTTAACCGCCAAACAGAATTGATACCTTATCCAATGCCGAGGATCGACGATATCATTGACGAGACTGGTGGTTGCCATTGTTTTTCAAGAATAGACCTTTGCAAGGGGTTTTGGCAAATCCCACTCACGGAAGAAACGAAAAAGTACACCGCATTTATAACCCCCCTTGACTTATTTGAGTACAACCGCCTACCATTTGGTTGGAAAAATTCTCCGGCATGGTTCCAGAAAATTATGACTGATATTCTCAAACCTTGTTTGGGAGTATTCTCCAACGTCTACATTGATGACATCATCGTGTATACAAAGACAAAAGAGGAGCACCGGGGTCATCTTTCAAAAGTTCTTCAAGCTTTGAGTCTTTCTCAACTCAATGTCGATTTCAAGAAAAGTGCTTTCTTTGAAGGCAAAGTTGTTTGTCGGAAGGGTGTTTGACGGACGTACTAAAAGCACGAAACGGGAATCAGTAGAGAAAGAATTTCTCAGCTGGCAAAACCTTATGATGTGCACTCTCTGCGTGTTTTCCTTGGCCTCGCAGGACACTTCAGGGCGTTTATAAAGGACTACGCACTGAGGACACGGTGCCTCACACGTTTAAGCCAAAAGACGCACCCTTCCAATGGAATGAGGAGTGCGAAGCTGCCTATTGCGAGCTTGTAAAGCTAATATCGTCGGATCCCATCCTGCGCATACCGGACTTTTCTCTGCCTTTCGTACTGAATACGGACGCATCACACTACGCGACCGGTGCAGTTTTGTACCAGAAACCCTCAAAACAGGCCGATCCAACGAAGCATTACGTGGTGGGATACTACAGCTACACGTTGAAACCAGCTGAACTTAATTAAGAAAAGGAAGCGCTGGCTGTCTTAAAAGCAGTTCAGTATTTCCGAACTTACCTTGAAGGGGCCAAGTGCTATTCACGGACCATCAGGCGTTGACACAACTTTTGAATATGGCACAGCCAAGAGGACACATTGCGAGATGGGTCAACATTCTGCAACAGTTTGATTTCACCGTTTCGCACCGTCCTGGCCCGCTTCTACCCGACGCTGATGCACTGTCTAGATTGCTTGTTCATGGGTCCAGTGAAAATCCAGAAATGATCGATCACATTAGGCTATGGGAAGGTACAGAAGATCTGCAGTTTATAAATGGAAAGTACTACATACCACCCACCCTGGTTCAAAAGATTCTTCATCTCTACCATGACACCCTGGATCAGGTGGACACGATGGCTTCTGGCGCACATACAAGAAATTGCTTATGAGGTTCACATGGCCAGGTATGAAAAAGGACGTCACTAATTTATCCGGACATGCCATCTTTGCCACGTAAACAAAGTGAAGTACAAGCAGTCGACAGATGTTATGACGAACCCCGATATTCAAAAGTATCGTTTGGAGTGGTTCATTTAGACTTTGCAGAGCTTAAGAAGAAGGGGGAAGGAGTCATGCGAACGCAAGCTTTTCTGCTTTCCATTGACGAATGCACGAGAACAATCGTGGCTAAAGCAGGGAAAGAAGATGCGAACAGTGTCGTCAATCTACTCACAGATGCGTGTTTTAAGCACACCAAGACACTAGTCTGCGATAACGGTCCTGCTTTCCGTAGCGCCAAGCTAGCAAGATGGGCTAATGACCGAGGAATACTTACTAAGTATTCTTCTCCGTATCACCCTGCAGCGAATGGATTAGCAGAACGGGCCATACGGGACATCAAACAGTTTTTGAAGATGTATCCAGACTTTCGTGGAGGCTGGAAGTGCTGCCTTGAAGCCGCTGTGAAGCACTACAACCGTTCATACACCACGGGTTTAGGCTGCAGTCCTCATTTTGCTACAACCGGAACAGCACCCATACTGCCTGCAGATCGTGACCTAGGCATCATAGAAAAACTCCAACTTATGAAGCAGAGAAAAGTGCCGAAGGTCAAGAAGTATAAGCGCCGGATGAAGAGGAACTTTGATAAAAGGCACAACAGTGACATACCACACATCCAGCCTGGAGACTATGTTCTTGTAAGAAAAGGAGTTGCACCTTCAAATGCTAAATAATATGGACCGTTCCAAGTTGTCAAGACAGCATCTCAACGCGGGATATTGAAGAACGTGTGGTACACTGCAGCCTCGGGTCAAAGAGAGTGTGCTTCCATTGGTAACGTATTTAAGTATTACACCAGGAGTGTAATCAAAGAAGTCAGGAAGAGTGAAGCGGTCTGCAATAAGCGCACGGAAGAAGATGAAGTGTAATAGGGGTAGAGGTGAAGGAGGAAGAGGTTTGGAATAAAATGGCGGACGACACCCGTCTGATTGAATCCATGTGTTTTATGTATTAGTTCCTAGAAGGAACGCTACAATTCCTAGCAACAATTACGCAATCAATGGACAGACACCAACACACCATCATTCATTTCACTGAAATTCAGAGAAACGATCTCTTGCATCACACTACATATAAGTCAATTATAGGTCAATTATGTTTTGTTTTATAGACCTGAATGCCTTTCTTAAAACATCACGCTGTGCAAGTAAACAATAAGCAGCTATCAGAGTATGTTTTTTTGCACTGCCTGGAAGTGTATAAAGCGTGGGGATAGACTGTTTAATTATGAACTCGATGCGTATTTTGTGGTGAACATTGCATATTCATTTATTAGAAAACAAGAAAGTCAGGCCATACTTGCAGTGCTACAGTTTACCTGCATTTTGTTGCTAGACGCGACTAAGTAACTGTGAGTTTCCAGTAATGTTGGTTTCTTGTTTCCATGCTATTGAAAAAAAAATTTAGTTAGTGTGTATGCTTGCTCCAGGATTCGAACTTCTCAATGTTGGCCCATTATAAACTGTAACTCATATTAGGTAGCTAGAATACTAGTCATAGTGACACCCGTGGTACGCGGGAAGGCCGTGTTTTGTTAATGTGAAAAGTATTAGTTGTTATGCGGCGAACTTTTAGGACTCCTCAATTGTACTTTGCAGGAAACGTCTATTTCCTTCTCTCCTTTTTTTCGTAAGTAAAGTACGCGCCAAGAAACGACGTCAAGCCCACCGACGGTGCGGGCGACGCCGCTCCCGTCCGCTTCTTTTTAGCAGCAACAGGAACAGAACCATTTTCATGAACAGGATGATTATATTCCTGTTGGGCACTAATAGCATGGCCGTGAACAGGCGTCAACAAGGCTATCACACAAGCGTTGGCGATCTCGCAAACATCGTTGGCTGTGTCCCGTGATGCAGACGCGAACTTACGTTCGCGGGAGCAGCGCACGCACCGATGTCGATTACTTGTGCATACCGTGGTTGTTACTTTGGTGATTGCGATGTTAATTACTTCTTAAATAGTCAAAACAGTGGTGGGAGAAGCACAATAAATATTTTAACGACATTCTAATTCGCTTCGATTGATAACGCACCGTTCTAGACTGTACATGGACAGTTTTAAATGAAAAGATCAAGCAACGCTGTGCCTCTGCCAAATGCGAGCGTCATCGCGGTCGACGCTTGCCAGTAGTTGCGCGCCCTTTTCCTCCACGGGGCGCGACGCGACGCATTTGACGCTCAGGCGCGTGGAGCGCGTGCCGGTGCTTGCCAGTCGTTCGGCCTTTAGGCCTGTTCAGCAGAGGTAAGAAATACGTATGCTGACACTAGTGGTGTCGAACGCAGAAGGAAGCTTATTCACAAGTAACAACAGATCTAGCCGTATTCGGTGACACTCCGCGCACTTAATTGTTGAGGTCATTGTATCGCTGCAAACGCAGTGCGGTTGAAGGTGAAATACGACCAGTAAAGCGGGTAGACCCGTCCATTGAAAAGCGGAATGAATTGCTCCTTAAATTACTAAACGACCGTCCGTCATGGTGAGGGCTATGGTCACTTGACTGTTTGAAGTGAGCGCCGGAAGATCTCTACACCGCCATCTGAGAAGCTGCGTTACTTCCGTCGCATCACCCCGTTCTCCACTGAACAAAAAAATCAGGCCTACGACAGTAACACCCTCACCCTAATTCCCTTCTTTGTCTTATTTCTTCCTTGCAATGTTTGCCTTGCACGCGAAGTGTCTCTTAAGGCTACGGGCTGGTGGGGCCCTTACACCATTCACAACCTTAACCTAATTGACTCATTGTTATCCATGACCTGATGATTGTGAAATGCATACAAAATAGCGTGCAACAAGTGCTGGTCTCCTGTAGCCCCGCAGCTTCAAATGGTCAACTCGCAAATTGAATTTCTGCTGGAATATGGCCTATCCGACTAAGCCTTCTAAGAAAAGCTAGAGTGAAGCGAGACCAAAGAATTTTCATGATATGTTTCTAACTTCTTTTCCAAACTGTGAAAGGGTTTGTTTTTCACTATGCTCATGGTTATAAATTGGGAGTAGACGCTTGATGAGATCGATCTCAGCAAGTAAGGTGACATCCATCTGATCAAATGTACGATGGATGACGGTGTTCGTTGAAAGGACGTTAATGTTTTGACCGCCGGTTTCAGTGCATTTCCTCCAGTAACGGCTTAGTGTTTAATGCCTGTTCATACTTCTCTGCGCGTAGGGGCACGATATCCTACATATGCAGATAAGCGGTTAATATGTGCAGCTGCTGACTGCAGATGCCATATGACATGTGCACCTAGCAAGAACGCAAAGCGAACATATTCAGGAGATTATCGTTTGTATCGTCATTTCCGTTCTCTTTCGTGGCGTCAAAAGCCATTTCGGTCACCGAACACCTGCTCTCCTTCCTTTTCACTCATTGCTTTACTACAAGCATGAAATTCGTCCTTTGTCGAGTGCACGTTGAAGTTTTGTCATTTGCTACTTTTTTATACATTACGGTGAAGTCGGACTTGCTTACATGTGCGCAATCTCCCGCAAAATTTCAGAAATTTCACTCATAAGCTTAAAAAAAACAATTGTGATCTTTCTACCAGGTATATTTTGGAGAGCCTAGTTTAGCTTCTTACTGTCAGATGCAATTTTTATCTAACATGAATTGTTAAGAACTCATTGTTCATACGAACTGAAGGCAGAAAATATGTTGCACAGGTTTCATCTAGAGTTTATGTAGAAAACGCCATGGACCATACGCAACGAACACCAAAATACGAAGCCTTTCGGCAAGTTCCAACATAGAAACAGTCAATTCTTTGGCAGATGCTACATAGCCGTAGCTGTACGAGCGGTGATGGCTCAATAAAAAGAAAAACCGTACATCTGCTAACGCGGCCGACGGCGCCGGAAGATACAAGGGCGATTACCTCTGTGATCCTGGACGAGGAGCGCCGGCGCGTAATTCCCATTTGTCTGTTCGCTTCCATTGCGACTGAATCATCGAATGTATCGACAAGAGGTGAGTGCGTAATTTCATATTCGCATTTCATGAGTGCATTATTTCATGCGCGAATATTTTACACTGACTTGTATATATTACATACGAATAATTGCGAACAGCATAAAGTGTTTTTCAGACGCTACTTATCGAAAGTTGATGGTGTGCTCGGCACTAAATGCTCACTTTCTTCTTCAGCAACTGTTTCTTTGTCGGCAAGTGTACTTCTATGGAGTGTAAAAAGAATTGTTCGTTATGGTGATCAGGTTGTTACGGCTGCTGTACGGTGACAAACGTAGATGTAGAGTTTCAAAGGTAGTAGGAGGCATGAAGAGATGACATATCTTTGAAAAGAAGGTGTCGCCGGAGCGAACGTTTCCACAAGTAGACTAGTAGACGAGCCCTGTTGTCGAAAGGTTCCCTCCAGCCTACCCCTGTTCAAGAATTTGTCAACTTTAAACGTAGTAGTAGACACAATGTCACAGAAAGTGACATAAGATTCACTCATTATTGAGGAGTCTAACCGGAATCTTTTAAAGAAGTACGTTTTTTTTCGCAGCAGGGATAGCAGCCAAGAAACACCATGGTACACGTTATAGAGTACGTCATCTTCACGATCATAGTGGGAGGGAACATTATTCTAGGCCTGTGCTTCTCCTTCCGCAAGCGAGCTGGTCATCAGGACGACACTGACGAAGTGTTTCTGGGCAATCGCTCGCTGGCCATGTTTCCATTAGCCGTTTCAGTGCTGGCATCGATGATGTCGGCGCTCGGCATTGTGGGCTTCACGGCCCATTACTACGCGTACGGCATACACATGGTGTGGGGGCTTGTGCCCATGCTGCTTACTACGCCAGTCATAACGGCCATCATAGTGCCGGTGTTTTACAAGCTCAAGATTACATCTGTTTTTGAGGTAAGTGTGCAGCCTTTCACAGCGTGGTTCCTTTTCCTCTTTAGTCATCTAAGAAACGTTTTTACCGTTCAGCACGGTAGTTTGTCAAACAGAGAGCGCAAGGTTAGTTGGTTGTGTTCGTGACGGCACCAGAAGAAAGTGAAATGTGATTGCGCTGAATAATCTTGGCCAGTTACTCATGACATCTTCATGAAATCGCACCGGTGCGCACCGGAGCGCCCCATTGCAATATTTCGTCAAATCATCGTAGCGCCTCGGTGTCCTGGTGCGCACAGGGGCAATTTGTTGAAGATGGCATCAGGCAGACGTAATCATGTCTCATACGGTCTCCGATGAGAGATGGCACAATGCCTTACACGAGCTTGCTGTGCACTATTTTAGGGGCGAAGCACCTCATGGTCTCGTCATGTCGGTGGACATCGTCGCCTGCAGTCACGGCGTGCATCGTCGTGTCCTGTGCATTTGCTTGCGCGCATCGTCGTGTCCTGTCCATTTGCTTGAGCGCAAGACAGGGCACCACCGCCTCAGCGCTCGCCGTGTGGCGAGAGAGAGCGAAGGGCGCGCGTTGATTATGGAAACGCTCTTTCTGCGATAAGCGCTGAACTACCAGGAAAAAGAACGCGCCCTCACCCTCAAGAGCGAACGCCGACGCAGGCAGCGTCTGGTAGCGCGTGTCTTGATTGAAAAAACCGACTTCTCGCAATGCACAACCGTGCACCGGCCACCCTGTATATATAGGCACTGGATCTTGAGTTGCCACGTAGTGCTGGTGGGAGATTTTCTGTGCGTAATGAGCAAAAAGATTCGCAGAGTGCACGTTAACTAACAGCGGACTGCGGGACTCTGTGTCTAATCTTTCTTCTGCCTCTGATTGACCATTAGAAGTGATTATGCTGTGCGAAAGACCGACGCACACTGCATGCTTCGCAAACTCCGCAGGTTTAACGTTAGTGCAGCTGAAAGACCCTTCCCCATACGCTTCGCCTCTCCCCAAAATATTTTTTTCTCATCTTGGGCTGTGAATTTCTCCCAATACATTAGTTTGTTCTTGTTTGGAAGGTGCCTTGTCTGGCGGGAGGGACAACGACTCTGACAATGTAGTCGGTACGCATACGCTCGTTTCATGGCGGCGTCTATCGCAGCAACTTGGGCACCGTCACGTTTTCTTGTGTTCTAGAGCACTGACTGATTGCCTAAGCGGGCCTGCACTGTCCCTTCTCAAAAAGTCAGAAAGTCTCTTATCCAGCCGTTGTCGTCAAAAATTGCTGCATGAACGGTGTGAAAGTTTGGTCAATACTAGAAAAGACCTGCAAATTCTTCGTTCGGTATATTACAGCTAGGTTAAATGGTGCTAGCGTATCCGTGCGTTCTACAATGACCAGCTACAAACATTAGCAGATTTGGTGGTACCATCAGCCGCTACAGAAGATGAAGTTTGAGATCATTCGGTCACATTTTTACAATTATTTCCAATATCTTAGACGGCGAAAGTTCTCATGGGTCTGGTACAGTTCATCCATTCAACAGAAAGATTTAATTGCAGTATTTGTTTTCAACACAAGCACTTATTGAATTGTCAATCGCGCTAGATTTCCTTTTGCTGTGCGGGAGCTTTCAGATATACTGGGTTTTCATTATTATACTTGCACAAATAAATTAAGCAATACATTACATTGCATCAATAAAAAAGGTTCAACACGTACAAAATCCAAGTATGATATACCTAGAATCAGTGTTACACCTCTCTCCAACTTCCAATGCAAGAACAAAGCATTGATGATTACAGAGATACCTCTGCTGATACCAGACTTATTGATTGCTCAAGACTATTTGTCACATTCGGTAAAAGATGGTAATAAGCGTCCTCCAACTGCGGAGTTTGTTTGAAGGTTTCAGAAATGCAGGGGCACCGCATTCATCTCTATCACCTTATCTTCTTAAAAATGATCCTGACCATGTTTGAAAGAACCTATCAGAAGGCTACAAGTAAACAAAAAAAAAATGTGGGACGCTTAAACTTCGCCTTTAGGAGCTGAACGCGACGCGAACGCGACAGACAAAGGCCGACTGCGAACTCTAGCGGTTGTAAAGACGGCGAGTATCATCCTAAAATGATAATAGCCAAGTAGCGGTCACAATGGGAGGAAACCAATCGACTGAGAAAAAAAGCGGTAACTTTAGCCTACGAGCCATAGGCTAATTCATAAAGGCCAGTGGGACTTCCGTAGTTCCGCCGGTACACTAACGCAGAACACACCTGAGTGCTATGGCAAATTTGAGATAAAGAGTTGCAATTATGTAAATAATACTTGTTGGAGGTTTTACGTCCCAAAACTACGATGTGATTATCTGGGACGCACATTTATATAAAGTCGCCATATCTTTAAAGTGTACACTCAAAGCACAATCACTTGTTCGGCCTAAATATGCATGCTTCTTTGCGCCTGCCTAGTGATCACTGAAATTGGCGGATTTCGTTTCCTGGTTTAAGCACTTTCACCACGCTCCATAATATCTCCGTTATTAGTTCTCCCTGTGAAAATGACTTGGCTGCTTCGCAGGGAGCTGTCCAGTTTCAAAATGCAAGCTTTCCGAACAGCAAGTATCGTGCTGTAAAGAATGATTTTCGCAGTCCGGGTGCTGTCGTTAAGCATACCTATATTGCTGATGCGCTTATTAATGATGGCTTCTCTTTCGTTCTACAGTACCATAGGATGCGGTTTGGCAGTTCCATCGCAGTTGCCACTTGTGCGTTGTACATCTTTTTTGCGGTAAGCACTTATGGTTTTGAAGCGTAGCCAATTATAAAAGTGTGAGCATTTTAAGCAATAGTCAGGCACCTACCAACGTTGCGTTATTGTCGAACGCATTCGTTTCTGAGAAAAAGATAGCCCTGTTCTTCAAAATGCTGGATGCATATTTCAGTGTGGTGGGTGAGCCTCCAAATGGCACTCAAATCTATTTTAGACCCTTCTCTTATTTCATTACAATTTTTGTCTATTGTCGCGCCTGCATCCGCTCTCTTGTTCAAAATTACCTGCCAAGGTTGTCTAGTGGTTGTGGCGCTCGAGTGCTGACCCGAAGTTCGCGGAATCGAACCCCATCCGCGGCGGCCGCATTTTGGAAGGAGGCGAAAATGCTTCAGGCCTGTGTACTTAGATGTAGGTGCAGGTTAAAGAACCCCAGGTGGTCGAAATTTCCGGAGTCCTCAGCTATGGCGTCCCTCATAATTAAATCGATGTTTTGGGACGTTAAATCCCAATAATTATATTAATAATTGAATTGATTAATAAAACCGCCTATGCGGAAGATAGACGCCACTTGGGGTATTATTTAATTGGAGTAAATTGATCTCTTTTTCAGCAAAGTATGGGTGCACTCTGCATTTACACGGCTTCACTGGCTGTTTCAACAGGTATTTATAACAAATCATATGCAAAATTACATAACAGAAAGAAAAAAAGAATTACACGATGTTGAATGAACACCACATGCTCTCGCCTCATCGTGTGTGTCCGACGAGCAAATATACAAAGCGCCAGAACTCTTATCAAAGCTACTTATTTTTCTTTTGTGACATTTGCCCCGCCACGGTGGTCTAGTGGTTATGGCGATCGACTGCTGACCCAAAGGTCGCGCGATCGAATCCTCGCCGCGGCGGCTGCATTTTCGATGGAGGCGAAAATGTTTGAGGCCCGTATGCTTAGATTTAGGTGCACGCGGAAGAACCCCAGGTGGTCGAAATATCCGGAGCCCTCCACTACGACGTCTCTCATAATCATAAGTTTGTTTTGGCACGTTAAAGCCCAGATATTATTATTTTGACATTTGGCACTTCTAGCGTAATTCGCAAAAAAAAAAAAAAAACGCCAGGCGTGCGCTGAAACCGCAGCACAGTCACAGCGAAAGCTGGAAGAGCGGCGTTTCTAGAGCCCATTGTAATCCCTCTTGGGGCTACTAATACAAGTACACAGCAAGGTACTCACTACGCCATAAATCACAATTTTTGTGAAGTTGGAAAGCACTTACTATGCAATTATTCGTCATTCTGCGGAGAAGCGAGGCACCAGCTACACGTCTGTAAGGCATTATGTGCACTTTGTTGGCGCGACGACTGATGAGGATGAATAATTATGGCTCAGTCCTTTGTAATGGGTTGGAAGCTTTAATTAAACGGCCCACCAGTTATGCAATTTGCATTGGGTGACGCCCGGTCGTTATTTCCCTCTCCCGCCATGCTGTATAACATACGTTGACGTGGGAGGGGGGGGGGGCGAAGAACTTTACTGAGACCCCGAGGAAATGGATCATGCGCTTATGGGCTTCCTTGGCAAACAATACAAGAGCACATGCAAGGAACCCACTACGCTATAAATCAATGTAATTTTTGAGAAGTAGGGAAGCAGGCACTATGCCATTTTTCATCATTCTACGGAGAGCCGTGGTACCTGCTATACGCATGTAAGGCATTATGCGCTTTGTTGATGCTGTGCCTGATGGCGATGAAGCATTATGGCGGAGCCCTTTGTAATGGGTTGGAAGCATTAAACAACCTACTGTTTTGCGCAATCGCATTGACGCCTGGTTACAGAATTCGCGTTTGCGACGCTTTTTCTTATTTTACTCTTCTACCACCTATATTGCGTTTTTTATGTTCCTTCCGACATGAAGCCTGGATAGGACCTTTATGCAAAGCAGCTTCAAGCACTGGCATGGCTCAGAGGTAGAATACTGGGCTCCTACGCAGAGGGTCCTGGTTCGAACCCCGTTTCATCCTGGACTTCTTTTCTTATTTCGTTTTTTTTTCTTACTTCGAGCGATAGTGGTTACGGACACCAGCGGCGGACAACTACGGCGCCAAAAACGGGCGCTGAAATGATCTCATAACAGCTTTCGCTGTGAAATACGGCCGGAAATTAAAGGTAATATGGTGGTGCGAAGCATTGAACAAATCGCTGTAGCACGAGGCGGCAACGTGCCACTAGCTGTTGGAGCCCATGACTATGTGGAGAAAATTGAAGCGCGGCAAGCTTCCTAATGCGCTAGCTTTCACATATAAATTATTAAAGCGACCTGAAAAGCTTTCCGCAACGATTCGCAATATCATTCAGCCGATAGCGCGGGTCCTTCGCACTACTACGAGATTGATTAGGTACAACGCCTAACGCTACGATCGCAGCGTGCCACCACACCACACTTTCAGTTCTCTTTTAGGGCGTGGTAGTCTTTTGGGAATCACCCACGGCCGTTGTAATTCGCCACCGGAGAAAAAAATGCAAGCGGCCGGGTTTGCGTCGGGAATGGGTCGCGCAGAGATCAGACGAACGAACGAACGAACAAACAAATAAATAAGAGACGGACAGGCAGAGAGACAGGCAAACAACCAAACTAAACAATTAGCGTGGTTTTCGTGATCTACGATTCGCCGGTGGACATCCATAGAACGCGGGGCCTACCCCACTGCTCAGCGAAGTTGAAAAAGTAAAGTATAACTCGGGATGGCAATAAACTTTAATCATTTGCAAAACGTTCTATCCTTGCAGCCTAAGTACTCTAGTTAATTAAAGAAAACCACTTCGAGGAGTCACTTCAGGAATATTCGCAACTTGTATATAGATGCACGTGGAGACATGAGCTAGAGGACTGGTTTTGCCACCAACCGATAAACCTAACAAAAAAGTGACGGCTCAGTGTATATGAAGTCCGAGGTTCTTGAGCCGGCTTCCCGTCTGTTGAAGATGCACTGAGCTTGAAGCGAAGTCCAGCGACGCCGTCTCCTCGGGTTTACGCATAACATTCCTCCACATTTCGCATGACCGCTTCCAAATAAAGGTGAAACGCAACATCTTTGCTCACGTCCAGTTCAACTGTAGCGCACGCGGCTGCAGCACCGCATTTCCGCGTACGCTTTTCGGCGCATTCCTCGACTCATGTGTTCACGTCAGTCGCCGAGTGTACAAAAGCATGCTATCGTATCAAGTCGAAAGCCATTAAAGTTGGCTTGTGCCTGAATTCCTGTTTACTAGTATTTATTTGCTGCTGCACATATCGTAGCGACTTTTTAATTAACAGGCAATATCTTATAAGGTACAGTATAAAACTGCGTAATTTTTTTCAGATTTCCTTTGAAAGAATATACGCTTGCTATGCTGGAACGAGAAACCTGCGAAATAATGATGTGCTGGTGAAAACGGCAAATCATTCTATCTGTCTCACCCAGACGCCATATTGGGGTTCTTTGCCCTGCTCTATGCGCGCAACCTGCATGTACATTGCGTTTTCTAATCAAGCGAATTTTTTCGTCATTCGGAGTGATTGACGACTAGTGTGATAACTTCCTGAACGCGACATTGGGGCAGGTTTTTTTTTAGCCAATCTTATCTAGGCTGTTTCCATTCATTTAGTGCATGGGGTCACAGATGTTTTCCGATGATGTGCTTAGGCATCCGTGCGTTGGAAGGTTTGTTATTTTTTATTGCACGCAGCGCAGGTCGTCGTAATAAATAGGCTCCTGTTTCAAAGACAGCCAGCTGCTGATCCTCGCACTGTTTTTTTTTTTTGCAATAGCAAACTCGCTCGCTGCAGAATTTTTCTAAACGATGTAAATAGAAAGTTTATTAGTGAATTAGGAAGCCACACGTGTGTTCTAATTCATCAGCGCTGGAAAACAGCTGAAGAAACAAAAGTAGTAAATGGGCAGGATAAGCGCTAACAGTCGACGTTGACTATTCAATGCTTTCGAAAAGCAGCTGGAAAAACAATACACTGCTTCCGCAGAGCTCTAGATGTAATGGGAAAGGTTATTAATGCATGCGAGTTTCACAATACTGTGAAACGATAGATGACTGCGATGCACAATGGTCGTACAACGTTTTTATGTGTGTGACTTCATTTCTGCGAGATTTTTTTTCGTTTTTACTCAGTGACGGTGACAGTTCATTAGAAAATAGATTGCACCCACATGCTTTTCGATGAGATAACTGATGGGAGGTCGGCGTTCCCGTTATAGTATAATAAATATGACGAATCGTTTGTTGAACTTGGACGCCCGTCTTCCCAAGGCAAGTGTTTTCTATGAGAGAGGGATCAGATAAATGGCGCCAACGATGCAGCAAACGAGGGGTCGCGATCTTTCACGGTGTAAATATCTACGGCATGACCTGCCAGCCTTCCTCTTTATCGCAGAACAGGCATTTTCCAATATTTTTGGCTTAAAGAAATACGTCCACGTGAGCACCTTTAGCAAAGTTTCTAAAAAAACTGACAGGATCCCTTATACCTACGGCTATACTCAAAGGCGAAAGCCGCCTTCTGCTTTTTCTTCTCAATGTACTGAGACAGTTTTCTGCACCTAACGTGGTTTTTAACTGCCTCCAGGATAGGAGGCATTACAAGCCTTCTGCCCTGACCTGGTTTTGCACTGCCTCCGTGATCGGAGGAGGCACCTTTGACCAAGCCATGATGTCGTGTGATGACGTCATCATGTGATGTCGCAAACTTTGGTGGTACGATGACGTCATCACAAGATGAATTTTGCGTCACTGGTGTTGACGCCGCCGACGCTCGACGCCGACGCCTCCCACGGTCTATTTTCGCGTCTAATGAAGCATCTAACGTTTTCGCCTTAAAAAGTTATTGCAGTTCTAAGAGATAGAACCTTGGTATTACCATGAGCCGTGGTGTAGATAAGGTATCCGTATTATTTCCAACCATCTGGGTTTGCTTAACGCGCAACTAAATTTACGTACACGGGCTTTCTTGCATGCTTTCCCTATATAAATGCGACCGACCTTAATTGCTTGGAACCGAACCAGGCCAATCAACCACCCGGAGTAACCTATATTCCTTAGTCGAACAACCTGCGCTGATTAATGAGTACGCATCCTTTCCAACTCACACATGTGACACGAATCATTTTACTAGGCATAGCGTGAGCAGAATGCATATGAAATTATTGTCTCTAGGCTTGTAGGAAACAAAAATGGATTTCTTATTCGTCTTCAAATGAGATCATGGTATGATGACTATATTACGTGTGAGTAGATATGAGTTGCGATGAGACAACTTCAACACAATTACGGAATGCTCAGTACGATGTTGTCAGGCCATACTAATTTCATTCCTTTTATTTGGGGCGAAAAGTGAGAGCCGATGGTTTGGAAATATGAAGATATTTGTTACCTTCGGCCCGCTCAGCTATGGATTTCATGAGCACATAAACGAGTTCAGTGAGCGGGAGCTGCACAGAATACGCTGTGACAATGCCGGGTAAATCTATGGATGGAAGAATGAATTATGCTTTCATATTTAGCTCACCGTTGACATCGTAAAGTGAGGAGAGTGTCGACAACGCAGGCACGAGGAAGAAAACACAACCGATAGTTCCTGCAAAGTTCTGTATTCAAACCAGCGCGGGTTGTCTGCGTCACCAAATGTTTCCGCAACATCACATTTTAGCGTCCTTGACCGATCATTTTCTCTTTATACGGTCCTCATGACGCTTATATTTGCTTTCCTTGCCGACAGTGTTCCGTTTTCCTGTAACGTGGTGCAGCCTTGTGATCGGCTTGACAGGAACTGTATACACTGCATTGGTAAGTGTTTCCACGGAGAGCCCGTTTGGCAATATTTGTATTTTTCGGAAAGGTCTGCGCCGCCGTCCGCTTTCTTAACACAAATCCGTTGCAGAAAATATTTCGCAGCGTTCTTGTATGCAGTTTGAAGCGGTGTACTTCATGCTCTACCTGAATCCCTTCCGAAATGCTCGTTGGAATTCTAGAAGGCAACCTGGAAACTTCAATATTCTAGTTCAATATTTCATTCACGCCATCTTAAAAGTCCCAGGACTGAAACCTTAGACTAAAATGAAATCAGAGTGCCTGTAAAATTGAAAGTCAGTGGTCATATTACTAAGTAGAGAATTACCATAAAACGTTAATGTACAGGGGTGTTCAAAATTTCTATGCCACGCTGCCATCAGATTACATGAGATAGCGGCCTGTGAACTTCTGGCCGCCTTGTACAATGAAGGAAAGAAAAAAGAAACTCAAGGTACATAAGTGACTCGCGAAAAATTTAAAATAGAAATATAAGTAGCAAAGCACGAAGTCGTTGCGAGGCATGACGTGCACAATGAATTACCTTTAAGCAGATGAGAAACATAATCCAGGCAACTAAATCTAAATTCACGAACATCTTGCATTTACCATACGAAACGAGGCAAGCGTTGCCAAACAAACCCTTTGTAAGTTAAAATTTTTCTTCCGGAGATAACTTTTTCCAAGCGAACATGATTGCTTAGTCTACGGGCTACTATACTCATGTATTCACTTGTATTGACTTTTGTTTCTTTTTATTGGTTTTAACCTGAGAGATAGTAGAGATAACAGTCCTAAATATTTGCAACTGTTGCCGATTAATAATGAAATCATTGGTTCGTACAAATGTTTCTAGAGATAAGTGTTATGCTGTGAATGTACTGCGAACATAGCAGCCGTTACCATAATATATAATTTTCCACTACCTGGACCACCGCTGAAGGTTCAAGCACGTGGAACGATTTTCAACCTGATAAGTGGCCTCTAGAAGCTTTCAACAAAATGCTGTGGAACGTCCTTTGCCTGAAGTAACATTTTTTTTCTGTTATGGGGATATTTCTTATAGTGACTTGATTTTTTTCCACGGAGCTAGAACTATAAGACGATACGAGTGACTGGTGCCTATCTAAATTACAACCACATTTCAGTTACAAATAGCGCACCCTGTCCTTTTACGCCTGTAAGAAATTTTATGAGGCTACACGAAAACAATCAACACATCGAGGCTCCCTAGCTCGCCGACATATATCACATTATCCCAGGAGAAATTGTATTCGGAAGTTCAGAAGCGCGAATCACTATCTTATAGGCGTGCCATAGTGGGGGGTTGCGGAATGATGTTTTCACTTAGTTTTTTTAGCGTGCAGTTATATCGATTTCGAGAACAAGTACGTCATGATCCGCCGCGTATTTTGGAAACTGTGGGTAAATTAACATACGTGAAATTCTTCTATAAATTTGAGAAAACACCCATGTTGATAAGGTAGCTATCATTGTGGACATTCTGAATGCAGCGGTAATGTATTCCTAGTTTATATGCTAGTACCGTTGTTAATGTCAGAAACTCCTCAGGTGTATTTCAAAAGTAGCCAGTGCATACTACTTCTTCGTCACTTCTATTATATAATTAGCTCTTGTGATGTAAGTGACGAATATTGCGTTGTGTAGCTGTTTCCATAGTTGTAATATTTCCTGGGTTTTCTCTCTGACAAATTATGCGCATATCCGAAGCCCGACTAGAAGTGTTCTCTCGTAGGCAGCGTGAATTGTGACAATAATTTTGAGCACGTTTTTTTTTAATTGCCGCATACATTTTGCTGCGTCCAATGTTTGGAAACACTATTACATTGCCGTTCGTGCCACCTTTTTTTCAATTATCTCGGTGTACCGAGATTCACGGACAAGCTAAATTATCTAGGTGGCTAATACAACAATTGGAACTTCGTCGACATGATGCTGCTGTATTTTGTGGACGGTATAAAGCCATGTGATTTAACTGATCTATCCAAACAAAAAACAATGAGAAGCCCTTGTCCTACCGGGAAAACTGGCGCAAGCAGAGCTGTTATGGTGGAGGTTTGCCGTGTGTCGTAGATAGAAGATTATCATCATCACGAACCGGCACGCCCTCAACGACCGGCCAAGCGTTCCGTACAGATACAGTGAACTACTGTAGTACAGATGTGAGACGTGCCCACCAGTTCTGCTGTTACCCACCCTTGCGTGACTGTGTGCAAGCTGGGCAATTTTTTAAGGGGCGAAGCACCTTAGGCTGTCGGCGTGTCGGCGTGCATCGTCGTCATCGTCTGCTGTCTTGTTCCTTGAGTGCAAGATAGGGGGCCATCGCCTCAGCGCTCTCCGTGTGGCGAGAGAGAGCGAAGGGCGCGCGTCGACTGTAGAAACGCTCTTTCTGTGATGAACGCCCAACTGCCAGCTAGCAAGGAACGAGAACGCGCCCGCGAAAGACAGTGCCGACGCAGGCTGCGGCAAGCGAGTTTCTTGATAGACAAAAACCGACTGCTCACACTGCACAACCGTTCACCGCCCACCCCGTATATATAGGTACTGGATGTTGACCTGCAATGCAGTGCCGGTGGGAGATTTTGCTTGTACGTAGTTGGACAATAAAGAATCGCAGCGTGCACGCTAACTAAAAGCGCACGGAGGGACTCTACGTCTAATCATTCTTCTGTCTCTGATTGCCCATTAGCAGTGATCTTACTTTGTGAAACACCGGCGCACACTGCATGCTTCGCCACTCCAAAGGTTTCACGAAAGTGGAGCTTGAAGAACCTTCCATACATGGTTCGCCCCCTCCCTGATTTCCTTTCTACCTTTCTTTCGTTTTCTTTCTTTCTTATTTCTATCATTGTTTCCTCCGGTTTTCCTTCTATCTGTATTTCTTTGTAAGGTCGTGAGGTCGCCTAATGTCTCACGTTCATGTGCCACCAACGGCACGTGACCTCATGCGTTCACATCCAAGCAATACTGGAATGCGGCAGCACCAAATGAGTAGCGACCTCGATAAATGATCAGATTACCATATCATGAACGGCTGATGGCGGACAAGCACACAATCGTGAGCATTAATTATCGGAAAACAGTACATACCAATACGCATGCGACCGGCGCAGCTTTGAAGCGTGCAATTCTGCACGCTCAAAGAATCGGCGTCGTGTTTTTTGCGTACGACAACAGCGCCACCGAAATCTGTAACTTATAAGAAGCTTGGCTTGAAAAAGCATGGCACCCGATTTATCTAGGGCTGCTCAAATACATGATCGATCGGTCTGTGACCTGTAGAGTATCGTTTCCTAGAGCCAGCGCTTTCTCTAGGCTCATTAAGTGTAGGCGCATCCCTCATCCTATCAAATAGACTGTCATGGATAATTTATATAATATTGACAGCAAGCTTACAGGCTTATAATTCTTCAAGTCGTTTAGGTCTTCTTCTTCCTTCCTCATCCTGATTATATTATTCATCTTTTTGCAGCTGAAAAGTAGATTTTGGCCTTAAGCCATTCGGTCTGAAGTGTCGTGGTTTTCTTCATTATGAAATCTCAATTTTTGATCAAATCGACTTTTACGCCGTCTTCTCTGGCCGCCTTTTCATGGGACATGCATCGTATAGCCTTTCTATTTTAATCGGTAGTGACACATGAAACTTTGTCGTCGGGTTTGGCTTTGACTTTCCTGAGGGTTGTGTGACCTGTCTGCGAGCTTTACAGTTCCCAATGGACACCTTCAACCAATATTTAGGTAAGGACTCGCCATATGTCATGTCATTCTCAGCAGCAGAGCTTTCTCTGCGACTGCTGCAGTGTTTTTGTTTGGTTCCTGTTGTGTCTGCATGCTTCCAGGGTGGTCTACGTAGTGTGGTATGGACTGACTGCGTTCAAGCGATCGTAATTTTGGCCGCACCAGCAACCATTATAATCAAAGTGCTATGGGACGCCAACAGGCAACATCTAAGGCCAATGACATTTGAGGATTTCAAGCCATATGCATTTGAGTGAGTCACTATACAATGACCTTCATCTTATCCACTGGTACATGCGCCTTGAGTTCATCGTATTAGAGACGTGTCTTTTGCATTTACTGCTCAGCATTCTCCCAGCTTACATATTGAGACCTCACATGTGTCAATGCTCAAAAATAAACTAGTTACAGTCGCAGTTAGCTTCGTCACACTGCTGAATAATATTATTAAGGCGAAAGCCTTATATACCTCACTAAACACGAAATTTGGCCGTCGGCGTCTTCTCGCGTCCTGCGGCGTCGGAGACCAGTAGTACAGCAAATCATCATCATGGGACGACGTCACCATATGACGCCGTCATGACGTCACAGATCACAAAAAAATTTTTGACGTCATCATACCGTCACAAATTCTAGCCTGACGCTATCTCACACAACTCCACATAATGCCGTTGTAGCGCGCTCCTTTGGGCGGCGAGCAAAACCGGAGAGCGCGCGACCTTAAAAGAAGAAGATAAAGACGGCGCTTCGCAGTGGCACGTGAAGCCTCGGCTCGCGTTCCCTGCTGGCGTCGATTCTGGTTCAGCCGTCTCATTCGTTCGCTCCTGTGGCATAAGCCTACACCGTCATCACATGACATCGTTGTTTGGCCAAAGGTGGGCTGATCACGGAGGCAATGCAAAACCAGGTGAGGTGCCTCCGATCCTGGAGGCATTCACGTTAGGTGTACAAAGCTTTTGGAGGGTGGCGGGGAGGGATTCAAGGACCCTACATAACCGGCCGTTCATGTAGGCTCCCAATACATCGAATGAGAAGAGAAAGAAGATCGCTTTCGCCTTCGGGTCGTCTTATATTAATGCACACGGAACCCTGTGAATTATTACGATATGAATTATGCGGGCACTAAAGGGATGTTCCCCGCAGGGCAGTGTAAGCAGGCGATCGCAGTAACCGGAAGGGGTTTTTTGGGGCGGGATAGAAGGGGAGGGAGAGAGCAGGGGAAGAGAATTGATTGAGTGCGAAGTTTTTGTTAGGTCTCGGGCAGTGAAACCTTTAAATGCGGGCCAATCCGCTCTGGTATCATCTAAAAAAGTACCCACGCACCTGATTCTGCAAGGAACCTGGGGCAGTTAGAAGGTGTGAGCAAACCAGGAGTGGTCAAGGTTAAATAATGGGATGTGTTCGCGTTTGCCTGCGCGCACATGCAGCCTGCTTGTCAACTTAACTATACACGAAAGTTTACCGCCATATACAGGGCCCGTGAATCAACAAGCTTCATTACAGCTTTCATATGCATCGCTCGCTGTGTAAGGACTTCGCCTTTCGGACGAAACGGGGACTGTTTTCAAAGTGAGGCGCTTAAAATGATACCTTAACTTACACACTACAAACATAATTTCTGTCAGCCTACTGAGATTGCTCGCGCTTTTTTTTTTGGCCCCAGAATAGTGAGCTGAAACATTTTCAAGCGAGGAAGAAGAGCCTGTGCCTTTCCTTTTATTTTCTTGGTACATTACCTGAGCTGCTTTGTACTGTGGTCAATGTTTGTAACAAAAACAAGTATTAAATGACATTAGAGGGCATCATCCAAGACTAGTTTCTAAAGTCACCTGTGAACATGCAAGCATGCTGAATTATCTGTTCACAAAACTTCGTCAATTTAAGTCGTTGTTAAAACGCGCTTGGGTTTAGCTGGCTTACTAAAAAGTAATAAAAGTTAAACACATTCTTTCGTCTAGCAAAATGATTAAAATGACTTATTACCAGAATAAGCAACTATTTTAAAAACTAAGTCAGCTTTGCTCTAGTAGTGCCAAGCCTGAAGGAACAGCGGATCGGTTCTTTCAACCTTTGCACCTCTACTGCAATGCCTTCTCTGTTGATTTTGCCTTTTTTCTTCGTCTATTTCTCTCTTTCTCCCTCTTCTCTCTATTTTTCATGTATCTTATTTTAGGAGGTTTATTTGTAGAAGGTTTATTATTCTACGTGATCATTGCTACTACAGATTTAAGAAATGTTTAACGGCAGTGTGACAAACGTTATGAAGCAGTCAGCGTTAGCAAATTCAGTCATTAAGAACCTCACCTGAATCACGAGGTATACGTAAGTCCTACGTAAATATCATGTCTTTTTGCACGTTATGTTGTCAGATACAAAATAGACTTCACCCAGGACGAGAATCTATGGTCATCTCTGATAGGACTGTTATGGGCATGGATCTATCGGGCGGGCCTTGACCAGATTATGGTACAACGCTACTTAGCTTCAAGAACACTAAGCGACGCTCAAAGGTAAGCGTTTCTCAGTTTCCCCTACTATATATTCCGTAACATCTATTCATACATCAATTTTATAAGAAGTGATTGCTTTTCCTGTATTAAGAGTACTCGCATTTGTCAGTCAAGGAAGGACAAATAAAATTCAGGAGCCGCTCTTGTGTTTTGAGTTTTATGTACTTCTAAAAAACACCTTTTGGATATTGTGCATTCAGCCCGGTCGTTTTTCTATATCAGTATTGACCTTGGTAGAAATATTCCCCTAAATTGCACTGAGTAATTGTCCAGAGCTATATGTTCGTAGAATAGCTGTTATTGCCTTTGACGGGTATATAAGTACGGAAATCTCAACAACGGCTTGTCCTATATAATATCTCTTAGAAAACCGAGAACATTCATGATTTACTTACTAATTTGACATTTACGTTCACATTTAGCTGATATTTCACAGCGAACACTGTGTATGTAGTCCAGAGTTCATGTTTCTGTATGTAAAAACCATGATGATTTGGACACAAGGACTGACGACACCTTCAGCATTGAAGAAACGGTGAAAATTGTGTGGTGGCGTTTTGGCACTGACCATTCCCAGCATTTGGTGATATCTGCACGTGGCGCCATCTCTCGGCGGCACCAACGGCGTCCTGCCATAACTGAATGGAAAATCGGCGAAAAAAATATTATCTCTTGAACAAAGCTAATCATCATAAACGAATCCGAGTTCTATACAGTAGAGACCTACTGGAACATTTTGGTAGAATTGCAGTATCGCGCGTGTGGCTTCCCAGGACAATTGAACACCGCCCATTAGAAACACATGGGGCCCCATTGTTAAATAGTAAACGCTCTGGGAAGCCACGCGGTTTGTATAGCGACGCTGTAATTTCAACAGAATCTTCAAATAAGTCTCTGCTGTATAGAACCGGGAGTCGTTTTTGATAGCTATTTCTTTTCGTCAGATATGATTTTTTTTTCGCCTATTTCCCATTCATTTACAGCAGGCCACCGCTGTCACCGACGAGAGGTGGCGCTACGTGCACATGTCCCCAAATCCTGGTCATGGTTATCTGTCCTCACAAATATTCTTTAAGTATCCCTAATTATTGAATTCGTACTTTTGAAAAAAAAAAACTTATCCTTCGTTCATCTCACTGGTTATGACCGTCGCGCTATTTGAATGCTCGCTTGAGTGTACTTCCGCTGCTTATAAGCATGTTATACGCTTCGGCTTCGTCAACTTTTGCTCACGACAGGATTCTTAGTTTCGACAATGAATTTTCGCGGAATATGTGCTTGTTCAAGCAAAATGCGTACGCTTGAAATCACAATGTTCTCAAGGCTGAGGCGGCCATCAGTTTGTGGCATGCTTGTCTGCTGTATGTGCGGCCTCGTACTGTAATCGCAAAACGGAGGCACAGATTGCGAATCCTCTGGTCGTCTCTTGTCTTCTTTCATTTTGCACGCACCTCTCGCCCTCGCTGACAGCGGGAGGCTTGAGGTGTCCGCGCTAAAGCGTGATACGTGCGACGGCGCTCACTGTCTTTTCTGGTATACTGCAAACGCGAAAAAACAAAGTATCTTAATTTCTCGCGGTGTATGTTGGTGACCTGAGAAAGCGGAGGCACTTTTGGTGTGACGGCACGTAAGCGGACTAATTTTATTTTACAGCGAAAGCTGTTATGAGCATAGGCGTGCGCAGGGGGGGGGGCAAAGGGGGCGAGAAGGGGGGGCGCAAAGTCAGCCCTATACATTGTAGGGGGGGGCGATAGGGGGGGCGCAAAGGCAGCCGCATACATTGACATAATAGGGAGGGGGGGCGCTGCGACGAACCTTCGCCCCCCCCTGAAGGGCAACCCTGCGCACGCTTATGGTTATGAGATCACAACAAGGGCCGTTTTTGGCGCCGTAGTTGTCCACCGCCGCCGCCGGGTCCGTAACCGCTATCGCGCGAAATAAAAAAAAAACTAAATGAAAAATATCCCGATGGAACGGGGTTCGAAACTGGGCCGTCTGCGTGGAGCCCCAGTATTCTACCTCAGAGCCATGCCGGTGCTTGAAACTGCTTTGCAAAAAGACCCTATACAGGCTTCATGTCGGGAAGGAACCACATTAACATATGTAATGTAGTGTGGTATGAGAGCAAAATAACAACCGCGCGTCACAGAACGCGAATACTGTAACAAGGCGTCACAAAATACGAATTGCGCAACGAGTGGGTTGTTGAATGCCTCCAACCCATTACAAAGGGCTCTGCCATAATTCTTCATCGTCATCAGCTACAGCTTCAACAAAGTTCACATAATTGCTTACAGGTGTTTAGCGGTACCACGGTTCTCCGCAGATTGACGAACAATTGCATAATGACTGCTTCTGTACTTCAAAAAATTATGATGATTGATAGCGTAGTGATTTCCTCGCAAGTGCACTTCTATTGGTTGCCAAGGAAGCCCATAAGCCCCCATGATCCATTTCCTCAGGGTCTCAATAAAATTAATTCCCCCTCGCTCTCTTTATCACGTTAACATATGTTATGAAGCGTGGTGGGAGAGTTAAATAACGACCGGGCGTCACACAATGTGAATTACGTAGCTAGTGGGTCGTTTAAAGCTTACGACCCATTACAAAGGGCTCAGCCGTAATTCTTGATCGTCATTAACCATCGCGTCAACAAAGTGCACATAATGCCTTACAATGGTACCCGCTGCTTTGACAAATTTATTGCTCGACAAAACTTGACAAAAATTATTTGTGGCGTAGTGGGTACGTTGCTGGTGTATTTGTATTAGTAGCCACAAGAGAGTTTACAACGGGATCTAGAAATGCCACTCTTTCAGCTTTCGCTGTGACTTTGCTGCGCTTTCCGCGCAGGCCTAGCATTTTTATTCTCTCGTATTATTACAGAACCGCCTGGTGGGGCACCCTACTCATCATTGCTTACTTTATTTTCTGCCACTTTGGGCCTCATTATGGCTTACTGGTATCGTGACTGCGATCCTCAGCTAGCAGGCGTAATCAAAAGCCCAGATCAGGTGCGTACGTATGCTAGTTTCATTATTTTTTGTGCCACTAAAATACTAGTAGGCGTATGTTACCGTCCTCCCTATTCTGAACAGTTATTTATAGATCACCTTCGCAGCAGCACCACATTAGCTGAGAAATGCCGCACTGATAATGTCTATCTGTTTGGTGATTTCAATTTACCACAAATTGACTGGACCAATTGTTCATCCACCTCAAAAATGTCTCTTGACTTCGTGAATTTTGCCCTTGATTTTTTCGCTCAAATAATCAACCAACCAACATGGGGCAATAATATTTTGGATTTATTACTTACCTCAGATCCGATAATGTAGGTGAAATCTCTTGCCTTGAAGGGTTTAGTGACCATAAGCTCGTTCAATTATCATAAACATTCCTCTCAAAGTCGCGGGTAAAACTAAAAAAGCGATTAGAGACTACAGTAAGGCCAATTAGTTGTATGAATTCTGACTTGGAAGAATTCTATCACAGCACATTCTTGCCCTCATTGTCAAGTCGTACCGTCGAGGAAAATTGGTCATTGTTTAGATATGAGATGACTTTATTAGTCGAAAAATACGTCCCTGAAATTGCCATATCTAATTATAAGAGAAACCCATGGTTCAACAAACATTTGCGAACTTTGAGGAATCGAAAAAAAAAGGCTGCATAGGACCGCGGTGCATGCTTCTAGTGCCTCTGCTTGGAATTCTTATAAGGAATGTCTTAAAAGTTAGACTTCTGCGTTAGTCACTGCTAAAGACGTATTTTAAACATGACCTACCTTCATTATTAAAATGCAATCCCAGAAAATTTTGGCAACAATTATCACCAGCTTCTGCTGTGACAGATTACTTTGAAGGGCAAAAATCAATTACCTCTCCCAAGAGACCAGTGTGCAAGTGCATTTAACACGTTTTTTTCTTCCGTTTTCACACGGGAAGATCATTCTAGCATTCCTGAGTTTCCGGAACTTGATTACCCTTTCATGGCACCCGTAGATATTAACACTGAGGGCATCACTAAACTAATCAACAACCTCAAAGTTTCTACTTATAGTGGTCTAGATAATATCAATTCAAAGATACTAAAACATACAATTTCCACGTCCTCTCAAATATTATTTCACATTTTCAGGCAGTCTTTGTGTGCCGGTCAGCTTCCTAGGGATTGGAAAGTCACAAAAGTTATTCCCGTATGTAAAGCAGGATGTAAAGATCAGGTTGAAAATTATCGCCCATCTCGTTAACCTCTATCAGCTGTAAATTACTTGAACATATCACTGCTTCTCACATTTACAGTCATCTTGAATCAAACGATTTTTTTTAGTTCCACCCAACATGGCTTTAGGAAAGGTTTCTCTTGCGGTACACAACTACTGGAATACACGACAGATCTACAGACTAGCTTGGACATGAACACACAGACAGATTGCACTTTCCTCGATTTCTCGAAGGCCTTTGACCATGTCACCCATTGTCGTCTGATTTCCAAACTGTCTTCCCTTAAATTGGACTCTTGAACGCTATCATGGCTCCGAAATTTCCTTTCATTTCGTGACCAGCTCACATTTGCAAATGATTCTCATTCAGATATCGCAGAAGTCACTTCAGGAGTGCCCAGGGTTGCGTTCTTGGCCCTCTACTCTTCCTAATCTTCATCAACGATCTGCCGACTAACATTTCATCCCGTATACGCCTTTCGCAGACGACTGTGTCATTTATCGAGCCATAACATCTTCCTCTGATCACGAGGCCCTTCAAGGTGTCCTAGACCTCGTTTGCAGTTGGTGTAATAAGTGGTTAATGAGCTTGAACAATTCAAAATCTAAAATAATGTCGGTTTCCCGAAAAAACTCGATTTCCACTTTTTCATACTATTATCTCGAACCACATCATACAAATATCTAGGGGTTTTTATTGACTCTAAACTTTCATGGTCTTCCCACATAACTTCCATTTGTTCCAAGGCATCCAAAACACTAGGTTAGTTACGTCGAAAGCTCCATTACTCCACATCGAGCGTCCGCAAAATAGCCTATTTAACATTCATACGTCCACAGTTAGAACATGCCTCACCAGTTTGGTCACCTTATCAACACTATTTAATACAGATGATCGAAGCCATTCAAAACCGAGCAGCCCGCTTCATCACTCAGAACTACCAACTTCACTGCAGTGTATCACAAATTAAAGGCGAGATCGGTTTACAACCATTGGATATCCGCCGCAAGATAGCCCTCCTTGTGTTGTTTCACAAGTACATTCATAGCAGAAATCCATCCGCTTTTCCTCTACACACACCGGATCGCATGCCTGCACGCATGCGAAATCAGCGCAGCTTTAGGCGTATTTTTGGCAGAACACGCGCATTCAACTTATATGCTTTGCCACAGGCAATCTCACTGTGGAATGATCTTCCCGACGTGATTGTTTCGGTCACTAACAACAACGCGTTCCGCGAGAAACTACTCTCTCACTACACCTAGCATCATTTCATAGACATTTGTATGGATGTGCATATACTTGGTGACTGTATTTTCCTTGTAATCAATGTTATATTACTGTTATTAGTGTCGCTGTTATGTTGCATTATTTGTATATTTGAACTGTATACGTTCTCATTTTTCTTTCTTTCTTTCTGTAAGCCCCCCTTACCCTATGCTCTAACGAGAGCCTGTAAGGTATGTTAAATAAATAAATAAAAATAAATATATGTGACATTCAGGAGGGATTTTAGGACGCAATATTAGCAATGAAGTCGCAATTATATTATTGTTTCGTTATGCACAAGTTTTTTTCACTTTTGCTCTTGAGCTCAATCACATTTGATTCGCATACATAATTTCTCAGCATTATTCCGTTATATGACATATTTAAATAATAGTGTCGGGGTTTTATGTTCCAAAACCACGATATGATTATGATGGATGTGGTAGTGAGAGCTCCGGAAACTTCGATCTCCAGGGGTTCTTTAATGGGCACCTAAATCTAAGTACACGGGCCCGAAAAATTTTCGCTTCCACCAAAAATGCGGCCGCCGTGGCCGGGATTATATGCCGCGGCCTTCGCTTCAGCAGTCGAGCACCACACTCTAAGAAAAGATCGAGTAAAAAGGGCGTATTTTTGTCCCACAACAATAATCGTCATCTGGCTTGCGTGCGTTTCCTTTCTTGAAAACTCGGCGCTGGCCACTTTCCTACCAAAAATGCTATGTCACGCTGATAGCGCGCATGTCGTTCGTGACCGGAAAGTGCCGGGCGCGCGGCGATAGTGCAAGGAAGGAAGCAAAATAAATGACGATTATTGTTGTGGGACAAAAAGACGCCCTTTTTACTCGATATTTTCTTAGAGTGCATAACCATTAGACCACTATCTGGCATAGTTACGAAACTTTCAATAATATCCAACACTAAATAATAAATAGCCATTACATAACACGGCCGTAAAGGTTTTAATACATGTTGTCAATGTTGCCACGAGCGCTTCTTTTTGTCATTTTTATGTAACTAGTTTGTTACACTCGTAGCCGCTGCCTTGCGCAAGCCGTGCACTAATGTCTGGGAACCGTCCGGATTATCGTCAAATCTTCCTATAAGCTTGAGCGCGCAAACGCGAGCAGTTGAGATAATTCTCGAACTAACGCGGCCACCAGCGATAAGACTCGATTGTTCGATGCTGCGAGTATAAATACCGACACGCCTTACCGCAGGGCAGATTATCGACGGCCGACGCCCAGTTCGCCGCTATCAGTGTACAACATGTATTGCTGTAGTTTGAGTTGTCATTTCCCGGCCACAAGTTCGGCCAAATAAAGAGTTTCATCTTGAACACGCCGGCTGTTGTCTTCGTACACGTCACGACCTCGTGACAACATCACGGTTCTCGAAAAGTTCACATATACTAGTTGCCGCCATTAATGAGCGCTTCCTTCTTGACTGCATTATTTTGCAGTATATCTGAAATCAAGCCGTGCTATTTGTCTAAATGCCTGGAAAATTCGGCTGGAAATCATTCACCCGACTGCAGTAGTGTTTCAATAAGAGAAAGCATCATGTGCGACGTGTGCATTGCAGCTGGGTGCCACTTGCGCGCTACCCTATGGCACAAAGCCATACTCAGTGGCGCTGCTCCGTTGTACTTTCCGCGTGTCTGTGGTCTCTGTGAACGTGCATATGGTGCTATGTTGTATATGTTCCGTGCATGGTAGCTGTGCTCCTGCTAAGCATTTTGTTGCAGGAATAGTCAGCCCTCTAACGGCACCGACTAAATAGGGGGACCCCCTTGCGCATACAACGAGGGCGAGCAAAGAAGAGACACACATTGGATATTTGCGGGGAGCCGGGGCGCGTGAACACTGGTTATATACATGTATATGATAGAGGATGATCCAAAGTGCTCTAGCCAGAGTTTAGAAGTAAGCCAACACCCTCTATGACAACGCGACCAAGTGTAAATGATAACCATTACATAAAGTAAGTCAATCTATCTTTTGTGTTCCGCTAATTTGCCTATTAGGTAAGATTAGTTAACAACCCTTTGAAGCAATAAAGTTGGGCAAAAAAATCAATTAGAAAGCTGTAGATCCGTTTGCAATACGTCCGATTACAGTTTCTAGCTTTCTATTAAGTATTACATTTTTTGCGCTTACATAAGATTCCCGCGTAATTCCCGTGATTCCCGTGCTCCCTAGCGTTCCGCGTTCAAACGACATAGCATTTGCCCGGGTGTGCAACAGGGCGCCGACTGTGGTAGTGGCTGTGCGATGACGCACCCATTGCTTGCGGCAGCAGAAGCGATAACCGCTGCGTCTGCTTATCGTTGCCACCAACCACGGCGAGGGAAGCTGATCGTTTCTACAGACGGGTCCACTGTTAAAGGGAACACTTGCGTTTCGGGTATGTCCGGATTTCGCTCTCCTACAAAAGCATAATGGCTTAGATTTGCCTAACACTACTGGTGGTTGACAGTTCCGTACCCTTACGATAGACTAGTAACGTCCGCGAACAATCCTTCCGCATCCACTAGCCGTTAGGGGGCCAACAAAATGAAAGTTGATCATTCGAGTGTTCCCTTTAACAGTGGACCGTACTGTACGCGGAACGTTCGGGAGCACTGCAATTACGCTGCGCTAGCGGGGATATCACGTGGCACATATTTTGTGTTTCGCGGGCACCTGTAGTAAGCGGAAAAACTAATACTTAAGAGATATAAACTTAGAAACTGTCTAATTGGGAGTTTTTCAAATCGATCTACAGCTTTCTATTTGGCCTAACTTCGTTGCTTCAAATGATCATTAATTAAGACTGCCTAATTAAGCAATTAAGAAGAGCACCAACAAATTAGCACAGCTTGCATTAAGACGTACAAAGCTGGCAGGCACCTAGCTGGTCCTAGCTTGGCTTGGCTTTTACCCTCTAACCTCTCCCTTTCCGGCCCCTTGCTATGCTAGATTATAAATGGCTATTAAGGGCCGCCCGTTTCAGCTTCTCTTGTAAACAGCTAAACAGAGTGCTTAGGTGGTGACTGAGCTCGTGCCGCTTCATGATGATGATAACTTTCTATCTACGACACGAGGCAAACATCGAGCCTAACAGCTCTGCTGCAAAATGGTGTGCCTTACTACATGCAGAAGTCAGCAACACGCTTTTGGTCGCGTCGGCATAGACTCTTGAGTCCCGGCTATGGGGAATTGTTCAATATATTGGACCACTCGTTGTCGTCTGCTCTAACCTCAGCACCCATTATTGCCGTTGAAAACTATTTTAAGTTTTTTGAACGTCTACTAGCGCCCTCTGTCAAGTGTGAGCAAAATCAATGCAGCGGCGCGCCTGGAATACTAGTCAAAAATGGCAGCGGTGAGCAGTGTCGTGTTCTACGGCCGCAATCGTCAAACTACGTAATTTGGCTTGCATTTCTAAAGTTTCTTTGCTTGCTTATCATTTTTAAGTACCTTATCATTTTTAAAGAACTTTTTAGGTACGTTATTTTCGACGTGGTATTTGGTCCTGATGTTCAATATATTGGGCATCAGGACCAAGTCAAGGCCTGATGTCAAATATATTGGACATTGCACCACATACAAAACCCAACTTTTACTAAGTTAAGCTTTAACACTTTTTGCCTACGTGGTCTATTCGAGCTATACTGAACTTTCTGAAAAAAAAAATTCGTGCACCTAACTTTAACCCGGGAATCAGGAGGATAGGGTGCGTCGCCATATTTTTAAGCTCTGCCTGGAGTTAGCTTGGGCACCCTGCATGTTCTGCTACCAAAGCTACTTTCAACGATTCTTGTTTTCTAATGATCTTTCAAAAGCAAGGCAATGGGTCTCATGTGTCACTAATCTATGTTGAAACTGATGTGCCGTTACATCGCTGCAACATAATGTAGTGAAAACAAACGGATACCTTTTTCGCCTTCTTTCCGCGAACCATGACAGAAAAGATCACACTTTGACTTATTTGGGCTATTGTAAGCCGCTGACTTCACATGTTCAAGTGGATCTTATGCCTGATATTTGTTCGACATTGGTTCATTTCCTTACTGACATTGTCCGTACAGCTTGCATCACATGGGTGTTACTACTCTCTTTTGTTTTGTTCCCTTGCACTTTGATTGTGCTTGTGCTTGCGGAGTGGGTCCGGGTATCTAACCCTGCACCCATGTATTAGTTTCCGAGGAGCTATTATTCTAAACATTTTTTTTCTTAATTTTCCTGTGTTAATGTTTTCAGCCAACTTCCGGAGTCATATTTATTATCTTTATTGGGAACATACAATTTGCTTCTTGGCTTATAACAACAAACAGAAAGCATTCGCACATTTGTTTATTCGGTGCCCTTTTAGCTGCGGTACCTTTTCAGAAAAAAATAGCGAAAGCTGGAAGAGCGGCGTTTCTAGATCCCGTTGTAAGCTATCTTGTGAGCTCTCTTGGGGCTACAATACAAGTACACTAGAGAGGTACCCACTACGCCATAAATCACAATATTTGTGAATTTGGGAAGCACCATTATTCTTCATTCTGCGGAGAAGCGAGGCACCAGCTACACGTCTGTAAGGCATTATGTGCACTTTTTTGACGCGACGACTGATGACGATGAAGAATTATGGCTCAGCCCTTTGTAATGAGTTGGAAGTTTTAAAACAGCCCACCAGTTATGTAATTTGCATTGGGTGACGCCAGGTCGCTATTTCCCTCTCCCGTCATTCTGTATACCATACGCTGACGTGGAAGAGAGACGGCGGGGGGCGAAGAACTTTACTGAGACCCAATGAAATAGATCATGCGCTTATGGGCTTCCTTGGCAACCAGTACAAGTGCACTTGCCAGGAACGCACTACGCTCTGAATCGTAATTTTACTGAGACCCCGAGGAAATGGATCATGCGCTTATGGGCTTCCTTGGCAACCAATACAAGTGCACTTGCCAGGAACCCACTACGCTATAAATCATTGTAATTTTACTGAGACCCCGAGGTAATGGATCATGGGCTTATGGGCTTCCTTGGCAACCAATACAAGTGCACTTGCGAGGAACCCACTACGCTATAAATCATTGTAATTTTTGAGAAGTATGGCAGCAGGCACTGTACCATTTTTCGTCATTCTACGGAGAGCCGTGGTACCTGCTACACGCATGTAAGGCATTATGGGCACTTTGTTGATGCTGTGCCTGATGACGATGAAGAATTATGGCAGATCCCTTTGTAATGGGTTGGAAGCATTCACAACCTACTCGTCGCGCAATTCGCATTGTTTGAAGCCTGGTTACAGAATTCGCGTTGTGAGCCGCTTGGTGCTTATTTTACTCTTCTACCATGCTATATTGCATATGCTAATGTGGTTCATTCCCGACATGAAGCCTGTATAGGACCTTTTTATAAAGCAGCTTCAGGAACCGGCATGGCTCAGAGGTTGAATACTGGGCTCCCACGCAGAGGGCCCAGGTTCGAACCTCGTTCCATCCTGGGATTTTTCTTATTTCGTTTTTTTTTATTTCGAGCGATACTGGTTACGGACACCGGCGGCGGCGGCGGCGGACAACTACGGCGCCAAAAACGGCCGGTGAAATGATCTCATAAGAGCTTTCGCTGTAAAATAGCGATTCGTGAACACACGAGCTTTGTGTAATACTAGTTACTGTGTACTTTCTTCTATAATCGCGTCGATTTCGCATTCAGTGACGTCCCCTTCTTCACTTACTTTAGAGGCATGGCGCAAGGTTACCAAAGAGGAAATAAAGAAGGGGCAGAAACAAGACCAGCCAAAAAAACCTAGCACGGCAAGAAACGAGCGATCAAACGCACGCAATCCTGAGCATCAGTCGAAGAAAACAGTCATTCCTCTAGAGTGGGCCCTTCACAGTCTGTTTCACCTTCTGCTAATGCTGAGGATTACGTGCCTTTGATAGCTTCTGCTTCTTGTCTAACTTGCCGTGTTGTTGCTCGTCCTCAGTATTATTATGCAACCCCATCAATGTTATGAGTGTTACCCAATCGATCAAATGTGGTGCATAATTAACCTGTTATTATTTATAAAGATGACGCCCCACTCCTGGCTTGGCTTCCAAAACGCAGCGGGCAAAATCTGACAAATAAATATCTTTGGTGTCCAACTTGCCGCTTCACGATGCAGTAATGGCTTATTTATTTCCTTGTGTGACATATATTCTAGGTGTCATACAACATACAATCATCCTGAGATATTGTAGTGTCCGCTATTCGCAATGCCCACGAACTATAGGTGGCGCGCCGTGCTTTTCAACATGGCGCCAGGAGGAGGGTCAACCCGTTTGTTAGCATAGGAACATATAGGACGTGGCGACGTACGGACCATGCCACTTTCACCGGATGAAGTCATGAGCTGCGCTGAAATGGATATGAGACTAAAATACTTTCCCAAACCATGGAAAGTGCTAAGTACTCGCCACCTAATTATTTGCTGCGCAGTAAAAGGTTATGTTTCAGCTCCGTTACCGTGCATAACGATGCTTTGCGAAATCCTGTGCGTGCTACATAAACCCGTATGAACTATAATTGACGTATGAGCTGAACGGCACTCCGAGGTAGTACGTACCGAGCCTGCCTGACGGATTTGCCGCAGTAGTAGGCTGCCAGCGAGTAGCGCCATCGCTGCTGCGCGTGATGATGGCTTGCAAACATAAAAGTGTTCTGTGATAATACCCCTTCGTCATTACTTGCGCAGTCGGGAACGCGGTATTACGTCTTCAACGGAACACGAGAATTTAACATCCCATTCAGTAGCGCTTGTGTCACAGCCATGCTAAGACTCTAGCCGTGTGCAATTCACTTCACTCGCATGTTGCAGATTCGATCAGCACGATCCAAACATGAATATCGAAAAGAATGCACACGTATGCTTTTCGCAACTTCGAAGAAGTTAGCCGAGAGGCGTGGATTGTGGCCGTGACTGCACGTTCCATCGCTCTAACCATTTCGCTTCGCTGGTCAAGCTCGAGCGTAATGGCGATGCGGCGCTCCATAATATCCACAATAATTGTGATACATGCAATGCACAAGAGGAACTATACTTTTATTTCGATCTCGCTCAAGGATATTATACATTAAATACAATCAAAGTGACTTACGAGTTACGAGCGTGAAAGAACATTAACGCACGAGGGGACGTGAAGGGCAACTCGCTCGTCGTGAGTTAGCAACTGGTGGTTCATCGTCGCTATCACTCTCAGTGCTTTCACAGTCTTCTACGTCCAGTGAAAAATCCTCGTCGTCAAGATGGTTTCTTTCAACATCACTGCTGAAAGCAATCTGAAGAATTTCCTCCGCCGAACGACTTCGACCACTCCGCATCACCACGTTTACAATTAGAGAGACGTCTGGGCGCGGAGAACGTTTTGCTCTCAGACCGGTCAACAAGCAAATCGCTTGCAGTGTGCTGCCACCTATCAACAAACGTACAAAAACAAGCGGCGCAGCGGTGGCTATGAAACCCAACACACTGGCGAAGGACGGCGTGGATGGAAAGCGTTCGCTCCACGAAAGGCGTCGAGCAGACGCGTCCTCGAATGATTGCAACGTCGCTCGCACGATTCGTAACAGCGCTTTGCTGACAAAGGATATAGGCCCTATTTCAATGTATCGCCAACTTGAGATCGCTCAGTTATACATGAGCACATCGCGAGCCCGCGCGACCTCCCTCCCGCGTACAGTGTTATGGGACTCATGCAGTACAAGAAACACTGACCAATTATATATGCAAGCAAAACAGGGTGAGCTTCAACTGAATATGTCGGACGATAACATTTAACTTACCTAGGTGGCTACAGAAAGCCTCGCGAAGCTGATAGTATGTGTACACTGTGGGCTAGAATTGAAAGCGCGAGTTGCGACGTATTTTCACGAAAACTTCGCGTCTCGCAAGAACGAATCACATTTTTCGTGTCACGGAGGGCCCGGTTTGTTCACTGATGCAGGGAACATGCAAAGTCGTAGTGTTCCTTTCTTGCCAACGCGTTAACACAAGGGAGCGACTGCATAGTGCCGCCATTTTGTCGTCTACTAACCCTCCTCGAGAGGACGCTCCTGAATTCCGCTCGGTGGCGCGACAGTCTATGGGCATTGCGAATAGTTCAGAGCAGGTCGGCGCCAAAAGTCTTGTCAATAATGTTTCTTTTTTTCAGGTAATACCGTACTACGTCAACGCTCATTTGGCTGCATTCGTGGGATTTTCTGGCCTCTTTCTGGCAGGTGTTGTAGGAGCCACTACCAGGTACCTATAACGTCATTCACAAGGAAGTCTAAAAATAAATATTTTCTCAGAGTATTAGAAAATCGTAAAGAACAATTTTCAATAGAATGCACAACGAATGCATCTCTTGCGCCATTCCACGTAGAAGTAGTGCGTGATCAGCCGAACTTGTGGATCCCATAGTGCTGTTTCCTTCCTGTTCGCTCACTTTTTATGAAATTAGACTTTATTATGTTGTACTGTTGATAAAATTGTGTACCATCGAAATACAGTACACTTAGAGACAATTCATTCGTTCATTGCAGACTATATTTTTTAACTAAATCAGCTAATGCTTGTTGATCAGTGTCACATGGAAAAGATTGCAGCGACGGCAAGCATATCCCTGCCAAGGCACTTTCTCACTGTAGCGTAAATGTCTGACAAGCGCTGCTGTTAGTGTTCTAATGATGTTTCCGTTATTACTGACGTTATAATTTCTTTGGTCTTGCACAGCAATGCTTCATTTACGAGCAACCCTATTTGCTTCATGGTTCTTTCCTGGTGGCTCTATTTTTCAGACTAAACTCACGTAGTGGCACTGTTATGAGGTATTCAACCCTCTTGCCTTCAGCTTTTCTAATCAAACCGTTCGCATTGCTAAAACATGCATTACCTTGAAATTTCGACTACATCACCCGATGGGATAGCTGATGGCCCAAGAGCCGAGCACACAAAAGCAGTACTCATTTCATGTAGTGAGGACTCATTCCCGTGATGAGGTTGCAAAAGACGTGAGAGTTTACTCTCGAAGAGAGAAACCCTGATGGCAAGACTTCGCATTGTGCTTGAACTCCAAGGACTATTTTAAATGAAGAAAACGCTGGTACCTACCAGTCGCCTTAGAAAGCTGGCGGAACGATGAGAATCTCCAGTGATGGCACATGCAGGAGACGACAGCAGGTGAAAACTGTCAGTGTTAGTAAATTGTCAATGGAAATGTTAGATAAAGTTACCCCAACAAAAGAGTAGTTAAGAAGAATATATAGACATGAAGTCAGAAGCGGTAGAATAAAATCACACCATCTCCCGCTACAGGGGACCATGAGGCGATGCGAAGCAGTGTTTCGGCATGTAGAGCCCGCGTTTCAGAAAGGGAGTGGTGAGGGGGAAAAGGGAGAGGGAAGTGGAGAGGGGAGGGAAGAGGGGAAAGTGGAGGGGAAAGAGAAGGGGGGGGGGGGGGGAAACAGAGAGTGTTTGCGCATGCGCAGTAAGGGTGGTCACGCCGCAAACCACCACCACAACGGATTGAACTCCGCTATAAGATGCTTCACATCTAAAAGGAAGCCTGTTAAGCCAACGTTACACGCAGCAGCTCAGCAGGAATGTTTATGGTGTGCTGATAGTGGCGTGCGGAGAACGGTCATGCCAGCAGCACTGAACCTCCAACACAATCATATTGACTGTCGTGTGAGCTTCCGTACTCATACGGACTCCCGTTCTCTAGAGTCACCGTTAACACGCTACACTTCGGCGACACAGTCCGCCAAGCGGCAGAGGGTGTTAATGGCAGCGGTACAACCGTCGTGAAGGCCCTTCGAGCGTTAATATTTTTCTTACTGTAATCAAGCAAATACAGTAAGCGTTGTCACTAGAAGAGGTGAACAATTGCTGCGTCTGTTAAAAGCATCACTTATTTCACGCCATCGCATTATACTTCATTCCCTTCACCCTGTTTCTGCAGTTTTACACTCTCCTACTGTTGTTTTATTGCGATAGTATCTATATGGATGCTCTCGGCTGTTGTTTTGCCGGCGGCGTCGCGGATATGTCCCGTATGTATGTATTTTGATATCTATATTTTAAAAGGACTGAGTGTTGGGCGAGTTGGTACTCCATTACTACGAAAAACTGCGCAAAATAAACAGGGACAAGTGAGACACACGCACAAGCGCAGACTAGCAACTGGAAGTTTATTGAAGGAAGCACAAAAATATAAGTAACAAGAAAAACCACGTGAACGATTAGAAGTTGGCGGTTAGATAGTCTATCTCTAGTTTGTGTAACGTAAGCGAAGGCCTTGCAACGCACATGCTGCCATACTTGTGGATGTAGAATGCCTCAGCCACTTCTCGCGCTATATATATATATATATATATATATATATTATATATATATATATAATTTTATTTTATTGTTTTAGCGAATGCCTCACAGGCTCCAGAAGAGGCATACGTGAGGGGGGCATGCAGTTGAATACCTAATACATGTGCATACGCTCATTCAAAAAAAATTTCCATAAATGTCCAGAAAACTCTAAAATGCCGTTCTATATGTTATATCTATTTATAGAGGCCACAGCGAAAATTCAGAAAAGAACTTACCGAAGCGCGGATTCGAACTGGTGACCCCTCACTCCGCAGAGCGCGGCGTTAGACCGGCCAACCGTAAAGCGTTGGTCCCTCAGCATGCTAACGGCGACCGATTTATATGCACCATTTACCGCATTTACCGCTGGCGGTACGCCGAGCTCGGGGTTATTTCAGCATGCTATCTGCATTACCATCGAAATGGCGCGAAGAGAGCGCTTTAGAGGTCATGGCTCCTCTCACTGCGGCGTGCGCGCTCCGCTTCCCTTTCTACTTTGCCCTGCAGGGCGTGGTCGCCCGTGTGCGCGCGCTTATCTTTTGATGTGGGCGGTTTGTTCGTCTCGTGCTTTCACCAGAAAGTTTGCGTTGGTGTTACAGAGCGCACGAATGTCACTTCACTCGCCGTAGCGGCCGCGTTTACGAAAGCAGCGTGCTGTTCAAGCACAACGAAGAAACACAGTTGTTAGTTCCCGCTCGTCCTGTGTAGCTGCGCGTTCATTTCATGTGGCCTTCTTTGTGTTTGAG
>NW_023615206.1:0-54235 GCF_013339695.2 Rhipicephalus sanguineus | reverse complement strand
GAGTACAAACGTACATACCCGCAGTTTTCTGCTGTGCTGAACGTTGCTGCTGAATAATCGTATTTCCAGTACGTATCAACCGGAACGTATACACACAGCTGTATTGGGTTATTTTTATTTTCGCGATTTCAGCGGAAGAGCTGGGAAATTGTACTAAGCAGGAACGTATCAACGGCGTTCTACTGTATTGAGTATTTCGCATATTACTGCACTTATCTCTAAGATCTATCTGGCAGGCTTGCCATTATATAAAAGCTGTTAATAAATATCCACGTGTTTGTTACAATACGATGTGTACTGTCTCCATGTGTTCCGAGAACGCTTTTTCAAAACCCCACAGCCTGTACTTTAATGTGCAATCATGCCCAACAAAAGATTGAGCATCGAGCAGTGGACCATTGGACGTGTAATTCATTGGTCCAGATCCCACTGGCGAAGAGGGTGCTTTTGTCAATTTTGGTCATAATTATTACAACAAATACCTAATGTCCCCAATGCTTTGATTGGCTTCGTTAGATGTGCCCTCGCTTAGTGGCCTGCAAAGCTACCACAGCTGGCCCTCCTGTTCACGCTGTGCTTTTTCAACATGCAGTACTCGACCAAGCTGGAGAAGGGGGACTATGTGCTGCGGGTGCATGTGCGACACGAGCAGAGTGCCCTGGTTGAGCGACTCTCGGATATGCCACTGGAGCTGTCGCACAAGCTGCCCAGTGCCATTGCCCTGGATGCCTACCGCTCCCAGGGGCAGGCCATGATCGCCTCGGCCAAGAAGTTCGCGCCCCTCATGACTCGACCTGGTGCGCAGGTGCCCGTCTACCTGGCTCCCCTGCCCTGCGACAAGTGAGTTTCTGGGCTGGCACATCTTGCTTGCTGGTTATAGAAGCTCGAGGAAAACGGGTGTGCTGGAGCAGGTCTACTTTCACGAGAAGTATGATAAAAATATTTGCGAAAGGAAAAATAGTCAACTCATGTAACAGCGCCAAAAAATAAATAAATAAATAAAGGAAGGTATGACGACAGAGTCACTCATGCTGACTCTGTTGTTGCCCCTTCCTTTATCTTTTGTTTTTGCACTGTTGCATGGTTTCCAATGCCCTCCCTCCAATGAAGGGAGACTTTAAGCCCTGGTAGCAAGGCTCTAAAGGAATACGTCTACTTAGGGGAGGTCACCTAGGTGGCAATCTGGACACGTTTTTAAAAACAGTATACAGTCGACGTCCGATTTCCCGGACCCTCAAGGGACCGCGAAAACGTCCGGAAAATCGGGCAGTCCGGAAAAACGAATGCACGTGAAAACGCACCTTTTTGGTAGGTATTTTTCGCTGACGGAGAGGGTCACGGCCGGAGTACAAGATTCCCATTGCAATTCAGCCAATGCATCGTTTAGGTGGCTCTGAAAAGAGCCGTTTATATAAAAAAAAACAAAAAAAAAATACGACGTGGCCGGCGCTACCTCATAGGTCAGCATAGGCCAGCTGAACCAGCAGGTGCACAAATAAGGTGTGCTTCAACGATCAGTCAAACACATAATCGGGCACTATGCAGTAAACCTGAACACAGACTGCGCACTGAAAAGCTAGTGCAAACACTCTATTCACCCAATGTCCAAGTAAATGACGTTTTATACGAAGTCACTGAGCTTTGTACCTAGCTCCAGACCTAGCAAATACACACGACGTCACGCCGCATGAAACGAGACCGATGAAGCCATGAAGATGGTTCGCAAGCACATGACAACAATCGTCGTACATTTCATTTTATTATGCTGCTCATCGCGCAGTCCATTCATAACCACTGATGACTCGAAATCACTTCCAATATCCTCTTGAAGAAAGACGCACACACAGAAAGACATCGAGGTGCAGAGGCCGGTCGCTTCTCCGCGTACGCTAGCAACGTGCCAGACAGCCTGGAAGGAAAATGGCCGTCGCCGCCGCTAAATGTTGCTCGTATGCTCTGAAAATTTTCCATTGACTCTATACGTACGGTACAGCAACCGCCGCGGCAGTGACGGCATCAGCTTAGTTGGTGATCAGCTTCACACAGCAGCAAATGTTGCGTATCGGCGGAGATTCGGCGATACGTGTGTGCATCGTTTACGTTCATGCGCACATCAAGGAAAAGCAGGGCGAGCCATCCGCTCTTCCACCGCAGTCTTTGTGTTGTGCGTCTGCTCCATTGTGAGAGAGCCGTAATCTATTCCGCGCTTTGCTGGTTTCAGCAGCACTCACCGCGAGGCGCAAATTTGGAATTGGCGGTTGGCACGTAGTTAAGCGAGGTTTGTGGCAGGTACCGAATGTATTCACAAGAGCCTGGACGTGCACCAAAATGCTTGATAAGTGTACTAGGAAGCATTAAAGCTATTTCGGATATGGCTGTGGCGATTTGACCACTTGAGTGGAATAAGAAAGCATGAATTCGTTTTCCGGGGGACAGCCCGATTATTCGGATGATTTCACGGTCCTTAGAGAGTCCGAAAAATCGGACGTTGACTGTATTTATCTTCCAGAAGTCCGAATACTTCGAATAGTCAAATTCCAGTGTGAATCTAATCGAATAGCAGACACTATTAAAAAAATATTCATAAGTTCAAATATTCGCACACCCTTAGTTATTTGTCCAATCGCACGTTCTGTGTCCAAGTGAGAAATGTTTTGTCCCGAACATTTGTCCAGGAAACTGGAGTGCCGCAAGGTGGTGTCTTGAGTGGCACACTATTTATTATAAAAATGAATTCGCTGTGTCTGTGCAGATCATGCATTATGTTTTATTGCATATATGTCGACGACGTGCAGATCGGTTTTAAATCATGCAATCTTGCGATGTGTGAGTGGCAGGTTAAACTTTGTTTGAACAAGGTAACCAAATGGGCAGACGAGAACGGGTTCAGCCTTGATCCGCAGAAAAAGCACTTGCGTCTTATTCTCAGGAAAGAGAGGCCTCCATCCCGATCCGAACATTGACTTCCACGGTCAGCTAATTTTTAGGCATCATTTTGGACATGAAATCGACATTTGTACCTCACATCGAAAATCACAAAAACAAGTGCATGAAGGCAATGAATATACTGAAGGCTTTGTCACGTACATCATGGGGCATTGATAGAAAATGTCTGATGAATTTTTACAAAAGCCTCATACGCTCACAACTTGACTACAGTGCCATTGTCTATCAGTCTGCGACACCAACTGCATTAAAAATGCTGGACCCAGTTCACCATCTAGGCATTCGCCTTTCAATGGGTGCTTTTCGAACGAGCCCCATAGAAAGCCTCAACGTTGGAACCAGTGGTCGTTCCACTTGCAGAGATCTTACTTATCCTTTGTATGTTTTCTCAAGGTGAATGCAAACACTCCTCACACTCTACTGGCAATGATTTGTCCATTTCTGCCCTCTTTGACAACCATGCTTCGGTGAGACAGCCCTGCTCACTTTGCGTGAGGAGCCTAGCTGAGGAAATGAGTCTGTCGCTCTATGAACACAGTCTAATGGCTCCTGCTGCATCTCTGCTGCCGTAGCAGTGGCAGCTAATAGAATGTGATGTATCCTTTGAGGAAGTTACAAAACACGCGACTGTTGCACATATCCGTACGTACTTCTTCGAACTGCAGCAGAAATACACTTGTCCTGAATTCTTCTGTGCCCTACGCAATGGTCGGTCCATCTTTTTCAGATGCCGGCGTTCTGCACCAAAATCCAAGCATCTTCACAGCAGAGCCTTATGCGATATTTGCGGCCATCGAACTCATTAATCAATTAATACTACAAAGTGGAGTACATTACACCAATTCACTAAGTGCAATAAAGGGTCTGAAAAGACGGAATAAACACAAAAACCCTGTCCTTGTCTCGCTCTGCACACTCTTGTCGTAATGTGCTGGGTGCCAGGTCATAGCGCGATCCAAGGAAACGTCTTGGCGGACCAGCTAGCTGCATCCATCCATGAAAACGCTGCCGATACAGGCATACCCGTCCCTGCACTAGACCTAAAACCATTTCTAAAACGAGACCCGCCGCGGTGGTCTAGTGTTTATGGTGCTCGACTGCTGACCCGCAGGTCACGGGATCAAATCCTGGCCGCGGCGGCCGCATTTTCGATGGAGACGAAAATGCTTGAGGCTCGCGTGCTTAGATTTATGTGCACATTAAAGAACTCCAGGTGGTCGAGATTTCCGGAGCCCTCCACTATGGCGTCTCTCATAATCATATCGTGGTTTTGGGACGTTAAACCCCAACAATTATTATATTTCTAAAACGAAAGCTCAGGGATTCTTGGCAGAGATCATGGGATAGGCACACACAAAATAAACTACACGTTGTCAAGCCGCATCTTGGTAATTGGCCGCCATTATCGAAGTCACGCCACACAGATGTAACACTTACCAGGCTAAGAACAGGACACACACACACAGCACACATGCATACCTTCTGTCTGGTGGTGATCCACCCATGTGTGAGAAATGTGGTGAACCACTTACCGTGCTTCACATTTTAATCCAACGTAAAGAATTAGACAGTGTTAGAAGAAAACACCTTTCATTACCCTACCGACAGCAAATACCACTTCATACATCGATGTTTTTCGTTAGGGATCCGCTTTTTAAACATGAATCATTGTTCGTGTTTTTAAACGATGTGTGCAGTTTTCATGATATGCCCAGGCAATCTATAGCACGACCTCTGAACAGAAGTCACTGCTGCAGTTGCTACATAAAGAAAGCACCTGCCTCGCGGCCCTTGGACACAAGGGCGTTGATGAGGCATTCGTGCTGATATTATCTCCGTAGTTTTATTGTCACTACCTTTTTGTCATTGATCCTCACAGCACACATTTTACATCACTCATGATTTTAATACTCGTATGTTTTACCCGCCTTTAGCGCGCAGAATTTTAGGCCCGTATACAGCCACTTAACGTAACCAGTGTTCATGTTTGTTATCTTCTCCTGGCGCTCTTTGGCCACCATATGGCTTTTGTGCCAATCAACAACATATCATCATCATCATCATGGAAACCACTGTAGGTAAGGAGGGAGAGTGGGAGGGACAAAGTGCTTTTGATTTGCCAAGAAATGTAAGAAAAGAACCTTTAATCATACTTGAATGGCGCACCCACTGCATTTAGAGAAAACGACACCAGAGTAGCAAGAACAGCCGGAGGCAGCTACTAACATCTTAGCACACACCACTAGCCTCCATGCACAAGCTGTAGTGGATATCAATGCGATGGCAGTGCAACGAACTGCTTTAAAATTCAGCAAAATTTTTAACTGCGTAAAGAAGACAAGAGCACAGGTGCGCAAAGAAAACAGCAGCACAGATGCACACACGAAGCGCAGATGCACTTCATGTGTGCACCTGTGCTGCTGTTTTCGTCCTGTCTTCTTTGCGCAGTTTAAAATTTGGCTGAATCTATGAACAGAGGAAGCCCCCCTCAAGTCGAAACTTTCTCACTCTTGTTCCTGGCATAGCACATTACAACGACAGCTCACAAACACACGAAACGCAATGGCAACCCAAGAAGACTGCAGGAAGCATGGCATTGAAGCCCCTCTAATGATGAGCCAAGTTGGCGCAGATCTCAGGTGCCTGCGTTGATTACGTTGCCATAGGCATCCTCTTAGAATACAGATCTTGAAGGCCATGGTTTTGCTTGTGGGACCCTGAAAACAGTCATGGGTGTCTCGCACTGAGTTTGGGGTGTGATCATTATGTGGGGGGAAAAATCAAATTTTTATGACAAATTTCAGGTGCACGCACTTTGAGATCTGGCTGCTAAGCAGGATTGGGTGAGATTCAAGCAGGCCAGTGTTGCATGGATGCGGTCGGTGCATGATTGGGGTGCAAAGAGGAGAGGGGGGGCTTTTGGGTAGGGGCGCTTGCTCGAAATTTTACGGTAGCTCAAAAAATGGATCTATACGTCAGCCATGAAGTGTTTTCAACCACAGAGAATAAACCTTCGAGGTTCGAGGGCACTGTTGCTGATGTGTCAATTGATCACAATAGTTTTCGGAGGATGATCATTATGGTGGCTCACACAAGTCGGCCCGCCTGTCGCATAGCGGGTAAAGTGACCACCAGTACCAGAGCTGGACATGATGGCGTGTAGTTGAAATTAACCATGGCAGATGCGGTTAATGAGTTTTTTATTATGTACAGTTCTCTGGAGCTTGGCAGGGCCATGCAACTTTGTTCAAATTATCAAAAAGCTTGAATTAAGTAAATGCAAAATAATGAGCTTTTACTGTATAAATTATGTTGAGTTTGTTGAACTTCAGTCAGAATTTTAAGGAATCAAACTCAGCGCAGCAGACTGACACCTTTGGCTTTGCAGAAGTGATCTTAATAAGCCAGAGCTTTGAACGAGCATGCAGTGACGTAAGAGGGGACTCTGTAAAGCAGTGGAGAGCATTTTTGCAGGCAGGAGAAGCAGAAGGCGCAAACGGTGGAGGCTCTGACGCGCAAGGGTGCTGCCCTGTGCGAGATCTTCCTCATGCGACAGGAGGCTGGCCGAGGCTCCGGTGATGGACAGCCTGCCAGCCCCCCCCCTGCTGGGTCGCCTCAGCCAGCCACTGACAGTGCCAGCTCAGATGCACCACCGTCCACCGCAGCAGTCACCACGACAGATGACCAAGGCCCTACAGTGGCCGACCTCAACCGTGTCTACGCAGAACTGCTCAAGTGGGCTGACCCTAGCGACCCCAAGGTACGGCTTAGGAAGTTTTCAGTCTATCTGACATTAGCAGCGCTCTCTATGGTCTCATTGGACAACTTTATGTACATGTGTTACAAGAGGGAGCTTGGTGAAGTTCCTTCACCTGGTATTGGATGTGGTCTGCATGGGCCTAGTGAGTTGTTTATTGGTGAAGGGGCACTGCACCGCATCCTTAATGATTCCTCTCTTGCACCAAAGTGCACCAAATTGGATTTACTGCGACATTCTGATTAAACCAGCGTAAGTTGTGCCAAACTGCGCCAGGTGGCGGTGTCTATCAACGGCAGTAGCACCGCCGGTGCGTCAGAACAAGTGCTGCTTGATCTTGGGGCCACCAAAGTCACAACTACGGACGTAGAATTATTTCTCTGATGAAACAACACTCGAGTGTGCATCCCGAATAAGCCGCGATGCCACGTATGGTGCCAACGCAGCTTCAGTTGTGCAAGTCAGTGCACGCATTACGCACTTCGAAGCAACGGGCACCACGGCCTGCGCACCTACTGCTCGGAGTCGTCACTAGGCCTAACTCCGCTCACGGCGCCGTTTAGCGAGACGAACCTCGAACCTTGCGGGCAAGAACAACGCGCTAGCGTACCCGCGGCTATGTGCTTCTTCGCAAGCGAAGAAGCACATTGCTCGCCGGCATTTCGGAACCGCGGATGGGCATTTTACGCATCGGCAGTGAACTCCACAGCCAAGCTCGTCAGACCCCACGGCCACGAACTGCTCGGAGCAGCGGTAGCAATTTCGCGCGTTGGCACCCGAAAATGCGAGACCAAGTATACTGCGCGCAGATTTTTCGTCATCGTAGCTTCGCATTCGCGAATCGTCACAGAACGCCGCCACCAAGCACATCACGCGCCGGCTCCACGGACCCCGCGGACGAGCACTTCGCGGTCAGAGTGCTGTCAATAAGCACTAGTGATGTAATTTAGACGTGCTTGGAGCCCTGCTTGGTATCGCCGCAGGCGTTTATGAATGTTCTGAAACAATGAAAGCCTCGTAGACTAGCGGTCCCGCGATCGGCCGAATGATAATACGTTTCATACGCGAGAGTGGCAAAAGAACGTGTATGAAGCAGGGGGACGAATTTTTATCTGCCCGACTCGCGTCATTGAATAAATTGCTCAAAAATCCCTGTGCCACTAACGTCTTGGCCATAACTGTTTGTTATTTGGAACGAAGGCATCGGATATCATGGTGTGAGCCATTTTCTGTCACAACAAGCCTCTCTCTTTATCAAAAATATTCAATGATTATTTGTAATCAATAAGCAAGACTTAATTATGCTAATGACAGCATAAATACAAGAAATATGTGTAATTATTTCAGTATATGGCCTTATTAGATTGCAATATCGTCTTTTCTGACATGTCTATCACACCACTCCTTCATACAGAGAACTTGGTTTGAAATCGCCCCGCCACGGTGGTCTAGTGGTTATGGCGCTCGACTGCTGACCCGAAGGTCGCGGGATCGAATCCCGGCCGCGGCGGCTGCATTTTCGATGGAGGCGAAAATGTTTGAGGCCCGTGTGCTTAGATTTAGGTGCACGTTAAAGAACCCCAGGTGGTCGAAATTTCCGGAGTCCTCCACTACGGCGTCTCTCATAATCATATCGTGGTTTTGGGACGTTAAACCCCAGATATTATTATTATTATTGGTTTGAAATCCATACTGGTTTTTGTAGATCAAAAAAAGAAGGAGGTTATGAAAAAAGAACAAAGGCACACTGGAGAAAGGCCACATGTCCAAGAAGTGAAACACCATAAAAAAAAACCAAAGACCACAATCTTTAGGTGTTTTAGAGAAGGCCAAACTTTAAACACAGTTTTCTCAATACTGTTTTTTTGGCATGTTGCTCAGCTCGTGGAGCAGATATCTTGGCAACTACTTCACAGATTTTGATTCCGTTTTTTTTTTCTTTTAATCCTTGAAGTCTTGTTGACAGGATGACATTATTCCTTACCTTGCTTAGGGCATAGTTTTTTTTTTTATGTGATAATTAGTGCATGAGAAGTTCTGATGCAATACATGAAGCTGATGGGGATGTTATTTGTAAAAAAACTAAAAGGAATAGACAATTTTTAATAATGTCATCCTGTGTAGTGTTGTTTTGAGTAAAAATCAAAACCACTTGGTCCTTCGTGGCATGTTTTGTTACATTGCTAGGCTTTTCACCAGCAGAGTATGTCATCAGATTATGTAACATAGTGTAATTTGAAAACTACTCGAGATATCGCAATGAAACTTCAAATATAGCTATTCGAGACACTCTTCAGTGTGCCTGCCAAATTTCATTACTCTAGGTCAACAAACAAAAAACTTTTTTTCGATCGCCACCTCCCCCCTTAATACATTTGCGACCGTAGCGGAGCTTGAAAGGCAGCTTTGCCGCAATACGGGGGTGTGATGAGGTGAAGCATATTGAAAATCTAGGGACCACTTCCAATCAGACGTTGACTGTCTCTTGCCCAAGTTCGACCGTAACGGAGCTTGAAAGGCAGCTTTGCCGCAATACGGGGGTGTGATGAGGTGAAGCATATTGAAAATCTAGGGACCACTTCCAATCAGACGTTGACTGTCTCTTGCCCAAGTTCGACCGCAACGGAGCTTGAAAGGCAGCTTTGCCGCAATACGAGAGTGTAATGAGGTGAAGCATATTGAAAATCTGAAGGGGTCACTTTCAACCGGACGTTGACTGCATTTGTCTTTGGGAAGTTCGAATAGTTCGAATAGTAAAATTTCAGTGCGAATTGAATCGAATAGCAAACACGAAAAATATTCGAAATTTCGAATATTCGCACACCCCTAGTTAATATTGTTTTGATTTTAGACCAGCTGTTGTCCCCTGACACAGTACTACTGCATTGAGCTGTTCAGAGTTGTCTGCATTTTGGCAGATAACTGTAGGTCTGAAATAAAAGGAGAAAAAAAAAAGTTGCATCAATTTTGCGAAGTCATTAACTGCACTCTAGAACAAGCTGTTTGACATTGCCTAAGCAGGCCTAAAAAGTGTCCCAGTTTTCACTTTTGTAGCCTACTATTTTTAGACAGCACGAGATTCCTGTAAGCACGACCTAATTGGCCACCAATGTTGAGGACATAAATGAGTCTGCCAGACCATCCCCATCACAGGAAGTGATGATCGATGTACCTGGTTTTTGTGCGATTACAGTCAGTACAATAGTAGCACATCTGCCAACTCTCCCAATTTGCCCGGGCGACTTCCCACTTCTTACCTGTCTTGCAGATTGTACGATTGAGGCCATATAAATCTCCAGATAAGCTGCCTCAACCCAATTTCGAAAAAACAAAAATAAGCTGCAGTACTGGCATGATAGCGAGTAAATGCAAGACCATTGACACAGCACCCCGTCGTGCCTGCGGTAACTACAGTAAAATCTCATTACTACGAACATCAGATTAACAAAATTTTCAGATTAACGAATTTTTTTGAAATCCCCACCAGAATGCCTATATTGCCAATGTAAAAAACTTTCAGTACTACGAATTTCAGAATACCGAATACAGTAGAACCTCGTTGATACGTTCCCGCTTGATACGATTTCCCGGCTCCTACGCTCGAAATCACGAAAATTAAAAATAACCCAATACAGCTGTGTGCAATATGTTCCGGTTAATACGTTCCCGGAAAATACGATTATTCGGCAGCAACGTTCAGCACCGCGGAAAACTGGGGTCGTATGATACGTTTTGTACTCAGAAACTCTCATTCAGGTGTGGAAAAAAGGCCCTCTCGGCGACGGCAGCTTCTCCGCAGTGCCTTTCCCCCCTCCGTGCTTTCTCTGCTTTGCTCAATTGTCGCCTCCGCGTCTCTTCCGAATTGCTCGATCGCCGCTCTCTGTCAACCACACACCGACCCGAAGGCAGGCGGCGACGCTGGCCGTCACAATCTTCGAACGGCTTGCCGCGGAAACGCACATGCCGCCGTCGCATCGCCACCACTGCACAACACGCCGCGACCCGTAACCATAGCAACGCTGCCATTGTGCCTAGACAATATGGCCGATAATTTCCCGCACACTTTTCTCCCGGAGCGCAATCGTTTTTGGGTTGCTCCGCCCGGCGCAATTCCAGTCGGCGTTCGTATTTCTCTGGCTGGGCAGTTCTGCCTACCAGCGGGTCGTCAGAAGCAGACAGAAAAGATTTGTTTTGGAAGATATCTAGGAGGTTTCTGGTTATCAAACGCCAAAACGAGACGATGCGCGCTCGCCGCCATCTTTGTGAGGACTCGACAGATCGCAGTGTGGGCGCTTGGGGACTTCACCTTCGGTTGCCATTACGCCGGGCGTTATCTTTTAAAGCCCGTTCCGCCGTGCGAGATGGTGCGATTACGAGTGGCGGCGAACATACCAGCGCATGTCTCAAGTTAAGACTGAACGCAAACTGATCAGCGCGAGTGTGCGACGTAGTATGCGATAGCCGCGAACAGCTGTCACTTTCGGGGACACTCTCGCGAGATATCGCATACCGTGTTGTACCGCGATTGTTACGTGCACTGCGAAGAGTTGAGCTTGTTAAGCCTTTAGAGGGGCGGCAGTTTTCTTCACGGACGGGGCGAGTCACGCGTGATCTTTCGAACGTACGTGGTCGTATCCTAAAAATGCGCATGCTCGAGATTATAACTCCCGCTCTTCGGCAAACCTAGCCCCATATTTCCAAGCGGCAATGCAGAAAGAACCGACGCTCATGCGGCGCAAAGTTTCGTCTGCTGAGATGGCGGTAGCGTTTCTTTACGTTTACGCTGGTTGTCACAGAGTTCGATTTTGCAATATTCGGGTTGTCTCGGGATTTCAATACACGTGACCACGACGTTATTTTCGGTCAGGACCGGAACTAGCTGGCTGACCTCTGGCGGCCAGCGAGATGCCAGGAGTTTGAAAATCGAAGAGTCCCTCCATGTTTTTTGAGAAATAAATGTTTTTTGCCCTTGCACCTCAATATGGCCTTGTCAGCCTCAATTTTTACTGGATTCGGATCGTACGTTTTCCCGGATCATACGTTTATTTTCCGCGTTTTTTTTCGGAAACGTATCAACGAGGTTCTACTGTATTTCAGATTAAGGGGGGACGTGGGTCCTAAAAATTTTTTTTACTTTTGGCTCAATCTTAACTAAATTTTAGGGGTGTGCGAATACCGAATAGTAAGTCTCGAATCGACTTAAGGAAAAAAAGCCGAATATCGAATCGAGTATCGAATATTAAGTTTATTTAAAAGACGCACAAATGTTTACAAATTCTCATGCAAAAAAAGCAGCTGTTGTACGTGATCTGAGGTCAACTTCTCCCTCCGGGCCGTAACAATGTTACCAGCCGTTGAAAACAACTTTTCACTTGGTACACTTGTTGCGGGAATGCCCATGTCTTTCATCGCCATCTTGCACAATTCTGGGAAATGCTGCTTGCCTGTTTCTTTCCACCATGCTAGAGGGTCTTGGTCCCTGCGGCAAGTGGGCTCTCGAAGGTACCGCTTAAACTCCTTGATGTTGGCTGTTTCAGTGCAGTGTCTTCTTTCTGATGACACTGCCAGCTTCTCAATGCTGTTCCAGATGCTGCTGACACGCTCCTTGTGAGCTGTAGATGTCGACGCTTCGACACAGTCACTTGATTCTTCTTCTGGAGGGAGCTGCTGCAACTCAGTTCTTGCAAGCTCCAAAAGCCTTGTTTCCTGGAATGTTTCAGTACAGAAGAGGTTCTTAAACCTTGGGTCACAGGCGGTTGCCAGCACATACTTCTTTTGCTCGTCCTGCCCTGGAAACCTTGTCCTCATGCTTTTCAGGAAATTTCTAGCAAACTCTGAGGTGTCATCATCGGCTGCAATACAGTCTTTCAGAACCATCTGTGTTCCATACAAAAGCGGTACCACTGATGACAAAGTTGCATATTTGTGGCCACTAAGATCTTTGGTCGCCGATGCAATTGGTTCAAGAGCTTTGACTAGTCCAGCCACAGCTTTCCACTCCTGTGGTGCCTGGTTGGCCACTGTTGTCTCAGAGGTGGCCAGCTCCAAACAGATGGCTTCCTTCAGCTTCAGCTTCAGCTTCAGCTGCTTCAGCTTCTTTGTGCGGCAGGTATTGAACATCTTAAAGAAAATGCAATCTATTAAGATTGGCAGTGGATGGTCGCTTCCCGTTTAGTCTAACCCTGCGCTTGTCGATGTAATTGTGTGCAGGACAACCCGAGCACAAGCCGGTGCCTGGGCGTGTGTGGGCTCAGCCTGTACACGCAAGAACGAGACCTCCAGGTGGGTGGACTGTGCTTTGTCCAACATTTGAATATAGCATGCGAAGAAACTTAGAATGGGCGAATAGTAGGGGTGTGTGAACATAACATTTTTCGAATCAAATAGAAATGCGGAGCTTCAAATACGAATCGAATAATCAAGAGATGTGATTTTTTACACCGGTAATCTTTTATTTTACCATATATTTATGTTGAAAACAGTATACTGGTAAGCTATTATAATATGTTATTGCACAAAAGGATATCACCACCTGTACTTGCCAGGAAGCATATCACTGTGCTAAATAGTCGAGCTTGTGACTGTGATGTCTTGGGTTCAATTCACATGTTGAACAAACTTTCTCTATCTTTTTTTTTTTATGTGGTTGCACTGCAGTGCAAAAAAAAAAAAAAAAGCTTTTGTACCAGCCATTATGACCTAGTTGTGCTGGCTGGATTCGTGCCATGGCCGCTACATAATGATGGGGGGAATTAAGGGGGGATGCGCCCTTTGAAAACCGAAAAATCGCGAAAAAGTCGATTTTTGGCAAACCACATATTCGGGCAGTATGTGTCATAAACTACCTTTTCTGTAAATATCAACGTCTAATTCATCGCGAAACCATTTGAAATAAAGCTTAGAACAAGCCGCGGTAGCCCTCGAGCGGCGCACGAGCGCTCAAAATACCCCAACTTCGCGCGATCGCAGTTTCTCGACGGAGCGCCGCCATTTTGGTGTTGTTTTGTTTGTGAATTCTTGCACTTTCTTTCTCCGCCACCCGCGGCGCCGGCGGCAGCGCAGGAGAAGAGCAAGCCGCTCATGATTGGAGGGCTCGCGAGGGCTTTCAAGTTTCCTGCGGCTGAGACGCGCAGCTGGGATTGGGCGAAGCGCGCGCTCCTCAAGGACGCGGGGGATCCCGCGACTGCCATTGGCTGCTGCGCGCGATGACGTAGTGCTCTTGCGCATAATGCGGCCGCTCGTCTGCTGCTCCTCCGTCGCCAGCGCCTTTGTGTTCCGCTCGCTTCCGTCTATCGTAGCAGCCGTTCGCATACTCTCCACGTTTCAACCATTTTTACGAAACGATTTTTCAACCGTCTTTACGAGACGATTTTCAACCGTCTTTACGAGACCGTTGTTGCGTTCGCTCACGATGCGCGGAACGAAAAGGACGCTACAATCGTTCGGTGCAAGGAAGCGAGCTATGAAGCTTGTCCGCGCGCCGAGGCTCTCCGCTCGCACGTGCGCCGACGGTGATCGCGCCGACGGTACCTGTGGGGCAGCTTCTGCTTCATCTACGCAAGAGAGTGGTCGCATCGACGCGCCTAGCAGCGGGACTCCTGCTCCACCGGTGCAAGAATTTGTCGTAACAAGTGCACCTGGTGTCTCGTGCTCATCGACAGTGCCTTCCGCATCTTCTCTTTCATCGGCATCGAGTGCGATCGCGTCGTTAACTGTGCATTTGCGAACAAGTTTTCTGACGTGCGAGGAGAAAGAGGCGGCGGATCAACAACGCGCTGCTGTGCAAAGAGAACTTGGCGCTATGCCAGCGACGGAGCGGAAATTTCAGGCAATGGAGTGCGATCATGAAGCTGCCACCGCTACAAGTGAAGGCGAAACATTTTTGCTTGTGCAAATGGATGCCCTAGACGACCTGCTATCTCGGACCCCGTGCCACCGGTGCCCCGCGACTGGGATGAAGGTACGAGGAGGCACCCAACTTGGACTTGCTACAAAGCTTGAGCTAGTATGCTTGCATTGTGGAGTAGTTTCAAGCACATGGAGTTCCGCTCGTCAGGCTGACTCAATGGCCTTTGATGTGAATGTAGGAGCCATTATGGCAACGAAACAGATAGGCAAGGGACAAGCAGCCCTCAACGACTTTTGGGCAGCGATGAACGTGTCCCATCGTGGCCTCCATCACAGGACCTTTCAGAGGCACCTGAAGAAATTCAGGGAACCGCAGACACAATGCATAGCAAATTTCTATGCAGAATCTGCTTCTGCTGTAAAAGCCACTTACAAACAAATGGATGAATTTTTCACCAGGGATATAACAGTGTGTTATGATGGAACATGGCACAAGCGGGGCTACACATCCCATATTGGAGTTGGGGCAATTATCGAATATCATACGGGCCTCATCTTGGACGCCGTTGTTCTGTCTAATCAGTGCCTTGGTTGCCAAATAGGGCCAAAGCCTGGAGACACAGACTACGCCTGCTGGCTGGAGAATCATGTGGGCCAAAAAAACACCGACTCTAAATCAGGGAGAATGGAGGTTGAGGCAGCTATCATCCTCTTTTGACGGTCACTGTCGAAGCACAAGCTGCTTTACACAACGCTCGTGTCTGATGGAGATAGTGCCGCCTTCTCTGCCCTCGTACAAGAAAATGTTTATGGGCTGGTCCCCATTTTCAAAGAGGAATGCCTGAACCACGTGCAGAAGAGGATGGGGACAGCCCTTCGCAACCTTGCGCAGAAAAGTGACAAGGCTTTGGGAGGGAAGGGCAGGCTGACAAAGGCCCTCGTCGACAAATTGACAGGTTATTATGGCTGGGCCCTAAGGAACAATTCCGATGATGTGGCTGCAATGCGGCGGGCAGTGATGGCATCATACCACCACGTGACATCGACGGATGAGGAGCCCCACCACGACTTGTGCCCAGAGGGTGCAGACTCTTGGTGCAGTTATAATGCCAGCAAGATTAACGGTGTTCCACCTCCGAAGCATTCGTATAAGCTGCCACGCTATGTTGCAGATGCACTTCTACCCATTTATGAGAGGCTCTCGCAGGCTTCTCTTCTGCAACGCTGCCTGGGAGCAAAGACGCAGAATGCATCAGAGGCCTTTCACTCTGTGTTGTGGTCCCTGATGCCCAAAGAGCAGCATGCGTCACTGATTGCTGTGGAGACAGCACTGCATGACGCAGTTCTAAGATACAATGCTGGCTGCTACAGGGCCACCCAAGAGCTAGCTTCATCAGTGGGGCTGACACCTGGCCACCTGGCCATTCAACGGGCAGCCGAGAAAGATTCTGTGCGTTTGAAAAAGGCCAAGAAGCGATCACTACAGAAGATGGAAAGGCGGCAAAGAAAGAGAGTGCCAAAGGAAACCTCCAGTTATGCTGCAGGATCATTTTAGAACTATATATGTGCTCAAAACTTTCAAACGTCGTTTTCTCAAAATGACTTTTTTGGCTAGTGAGGCTGCTTATCCCAGCCATATCTCTGGAACCACTCATCCGATTTCCATAAGTCTTTTTTTATTATGTACTTGAATAAATTTATGAGGGGGTGACAAGCCCATTTTTTCAATACATTGTGTCAGTTATTTATTATATTTAATCAAAATTTGATTGATAATATCCTAATCACCAACACAAAATTCGATGGTCTGCTAAAACTTTTCAGCAAGGAAATTCAAAAAAAGGGCTCTGTTACCCCCTGAAGTATCAATCTGGGAATCATCATAGTTAAATTCACAGTTCCAGCGCCTTTTGAAAGTTCTCCAGGCCTGGGATAAGAGAACCATGTGCACTATTCTGACATACTGCCGTAACTTGAGAACCAGTGAACATAACTTCATGAAATTTTGTAATTCTAATGCTTTTGCTATGAGTCTATCCTGAAAATTTCATTAAGATATCTCAATAAACAAAATGTTGGTATCCGAAGGTAGCCTCCCCCCTTAAAAGTAGGGATCCGGGCACCGACCAAGATGATTTTAGCGTTGGTAGGTTTGTTACAAAGAGGTGCTGACGCGTTTGTCGGTGGCTGTTATCATGCTCCCGTTTATTTCCATGTAGATGACATAGCACTCGCGCCGAAGTTGTAGTAATCGGTGCATGGTCGACTGCTGATGCAGATGCACTTATCGTAAAGGCGCAAAAACAGAAGTTCTTTACAGTAACGTATGTGACCGAATAATTGAAAAGATAGAATATTTGAGACTTTTCGAATGTATGGTTTTTGAATCGTATATGAATATTACGAATGCAATACAGTGCAGACCACTTATAACGTAACCGCATACAGTGCAGGACTGGTTATAATGCGGTCTTTTTCGACTCCCGTTTACCCTCCCATAGAACCGCATGTATACGCATACCGCTTATTGTGCAGTCCCCCATGATGAAATACCGTTTATAATGCGGTTGCGGGAAAATATTTCCGACAAACGCGGTAGCGAGTGCGGTTCTCAAAGAAGGTACGCCGCTGGGGAGGGAGCAACGAGGTCGTTACGAAGGGCGAGGGCACGCACAGTGAACGAACGAGGGGCGGAGGGAGGAAAAAGACCGCGGCAGCGCTGTGCGGGCTCGCCCAGTGGGGAAGGATGGTGGTTGCCTAGGCGACGGAGTAGCCTTTGCACCGGCTGCGGCAAGGCTCCGCGGCCGCTTGCCGGCAGTGCGTTCCGCGTGGAACGTACGATCGCGTCCTCATCAAGCGCGCTTTAAAGCAAGTTTCCTGTCGGGAAAAGCGTCGTCGTTATCACACTTGCTACAGATATTGCGTTTGCTACCTCGTCCGCAAATTGAAAAGTTTTGCGGCTTCATGACGCGGGCTTTCGCCTTTTCTGCCAGTGCGCGGACTTAAACGAGCTTGGCGGGCTTTTGTCGCCGTTGATCTCCCGGCCGCGAACACAAACTTCGTATCACGCGCGCTGCTCTTGGGTTAGTGCTTGAGTGCGATCTTTTCGACCTCCGATCTTCTTGTTGTCTTGGACAAACTTCCCGCGACAACATGCTGAACCGCAGGCTAGGCCTAATCAGCGTTGGTTGCTTTTCGGTAGCGGTCGCGGGCGATAAAAGTTGCGGTTTGGTGCGGAATCAACGAAACTTTTTGCGATGGCTGCACTTGAAGGGAAGTGAATCATATCGTTAATGAAAACGAGGGCGTGGTTGGCACATGCAACTCTCGAATGGTGGTTCCGGATTCGATTGCAATGTCTTGGACATAGCGTGCGCGCCCGTGAAATCGAACGATCGGTACCGCTCAGCACGTAAAATTTCGGTCGCAATTCGACATTGTTTCTGTGTAATGCGCATACCTCGAGGTAGTCGGCGAATTTCCGCGATGGCACTTTGTTTTGTTTGCTTTTTTCCCCTGTGTTCAAATCGTTGGCAATGCGAGTCTTTGGCGGTTAATTTTTGATCATTCGGAGATTTAAGTGGTTGTAAGCGCCCCAAAACGCATATGTCGATTATCGGACACGCGAGGCTACATGCTCAACACGTTTTGCGCTAGTGCAGACTTTGAAGAAGGTTGTTTTGGTTATAGTGCGGATATTCGCGACTCCGGCGACTTACGTTATAAGCGGTCTATACTGTATTGGACTAATATTCGAAACTTGCGAATATTCGCACACCTCTAGCAAATAGTAAATTTCATGTACAAAGGACATAGTAGTTCTGGTTGAGTGATTTCGGATTGAACAGTACTCCTGTATGCATTCATTTTGAGGTAGAGAAAGTAGGCTACCATGTTTGAGCCAATGGGACGAGTGTACTTGTAGAGAGGTTCATCAGACCAGCCTTCCATGTTTTGTTGAAGGGTGTGCAAATATCGAATAGATTTCCAATTGAGCCTAAGGGAGGTGGAAAGAAAAACAACAAAAGCTGCATAGTATGCAAAAAAAAAAATCGATATAAAAAGAACTTAAGTTTTGGTTGTTTTCCTTACGCAGTCTGGCCGCTCCCGGGGCTTTGCCTTCGTCTACTTTGAGACTGTGGAAGACGCCAAAATGGTAGGTCACTCAGGATGTGGAATGCCTGTTGTGCACGTAGTTTGTCACCTTTGACAACTCACTCACGTAGTGGCTGTTCTGAGAAAACGCTGCGGAAGATGGGCAGAAGGTTGACCATTTCTTCAACATGGCACATCGGAGGTTGAAGATTGGTTGACAAGTGTACAATTTAAATGAAAGTTCAGTAAGCATCCATCATTTGAGTAAGTTGCTGTTCTTGCTGAAATTATTTGGTAAAATCTTTCTTCTCTGCCAACAGCCATCTTTCCCATTATTGGTCATCTTGATTTCGGTATTTTGTGCTTCGAAATGCCGCTGTGGAAAAAAGATTGCAGTGATGTGATAGCTGCGCCAATTGCGCCAAACTGCGCCAAGACGTGAAACCTGCTACATCCTGCCACATCTCCGCTTTTCTGCGCCAAATCTGCGCCAAACGATAAGCTCACTAGCGTCAAAACGTGCGCCGGCAAAACGCGAGACTCTGAAGCTGCCGCGCGGCAGAATTTTCGTGCCGCGAGAGGAATGGGTTCGTGCATCATTTTTCGCAGCACGCTGCCCGGTGCTTTCTGGGGGACATGACCGGACGCTGATTGATGGGAAGGCTCGTTAAGCGCTGGTTTGGCTTGCTCAGGCTTTTGGGGGCAGACGTAATCCCCTCCAGACTGTTGTAAACTGGCGTGACCCGCCAAAAATGCACCAAAAATGCAGTTAATTGGCAGCTAATCGGTAGCAGGACACGTCGGCTCCTGCGACTTTTCAGAGACTCATGGACCGCGTCCTCGGGGAAGCAAAGTGGTCATACTGCATGTGCTACCTCGACGACATCGACATCGTGATTTATTCACAAACCTTCGAAGAGCACTTGGCCCATGTTGCCGATGTGCTCGGGAGGGTGAGGGCTGCCGGGATGACGTTAAATCCCGCGAAAGCCCAATTAGCGCAGACTCGAGTTCAGTTACTTGGGTTTACGCTGGGCGAAGGCTCCATTGAGCCAGACCGGGAGAAACTTCGAGCAATCCTCGATTTACCCGCGCCCAAGGACGTACGCGGCCTGCGCCGCTTTCTTGGAATGGCCAACTTTTACCGGTCGTTCATTCCGTCCTGTGCCCGAGTGCAGGCGCCCTTGACCAAGCTCTTGGGTAAGTCTGCGGTGTGGCGATGGGGACCTGAGCAGCAAGAGGCGTTTTGCCATCTGTCTAGCGCCATTGCGGAGACAGCGCAGCTCAAGCTCCCCGACCTGACCAGACCGTTCGTTGTCCAGACTGACGCGAGTGATCTGGGATTAGGAGCAGTTCTCCTACAGGAATACGATGGCGTGTTGCAGCCGCTGGCCTTTGCCAGCCGCTCGCTGATACCCGCGGAGAAGAATTATTCCGTGACTGAGAGGGAGTGTCTCGCCATCGTGTTTGCACTGCGGAAGTTTGATGTCTACCTGGATGGGACGAAGTTTGTGGTGCAAACAGATCACAGCGCGCTAAGCTGGCTGATGCGGCTCCGTGAGCCTGCGGGCAGGCTGGCGCGCTGGGCTCTCCTAATACAGCATTATGACTTTTCAGTGCAGTATCGGAAGGGGAGCACTAACGTGGTAGCTGACGCGCTATCTCGTGCCCCAGTGTCTACCGGGAGCCTGGATTCTGGTGCGACAACCGCTAGCGGTGCCTTTGCGCAAGCAAGCGTCGAGGGCGAAACGGCGGCCGAGCCGCCGAGCGGAGAGAAGGGTGAGTGCGCCGACGAGCAAACCCTTTCCGCGAGCCAGGCAAGCAGCGCGCCGCGAAGCGGGCGAGAGGGTGAGCAACACGAAAGCGAACCCATGACGCCGACGCAAGCGGCAGCGATGGCTGCAGTCCTGAGTAAAAACGATACCAGGCTCCCCTTTGGGAGAATGGGAATCGCTTTCAGCAGGCAAGAGCTACTGAAGGCCCAGCAAGATGATCCGTTTTGTCGCGAGTTGAGCGACGGTCTCAGGGAGACGGAGCGCCGTGACGCTGCTGGTAGTGCGGCGGGCGCAGGGGGACGGGAACCGGCGTGTGTCGCTGGGTCCCCCGCGGATACATACTTGCTGGACCATGACGGGCTCCTGCTGAAATACATAGCCACCGATGAGGAGTCCGTGGACCCGTTTAAGGTGGTTATGCCCAAAAGTCTGAGAGCCGCACTGTTGCGATCCTCTCACGACGAACCCATGGCCGGTCCCCTGAGTGGCTCCAAAGTTTTTGCAAAACTGAGCAAGACTGTGACCTGGCTTGGCATGAAGCGTGACATTTTCCGCTATTGCCGTTCCTGCCATGTCTGTCAAGCGGTGAAATCAAGGGGTGGCAAGCCGCCCGGCCTGATGAAACCGATTGTCAGTGAGCGTCCGTGGCAAGTAGCCACCTGCGATCTAATGGGGCCGTTCCCCAGGAGTAAGCAGGGGTTCATACATCTGATGGTAGTCGTGGATCATTTTTCGAAGTGGGTGGAATTGTTTCCGCTTCGGAAGGTGACAGCGCGAGCGGTGCTTGAGAGGCTGCAGGAAATGTTTTGTCGGTTCGGCTTTCCGGAAAGACTGATTACTGACAACGCGTCGTATTTCACCGCTCGGGTGTTTGGTGATACGTGCCGTTCCCTAGGAATTAATCACTGCACCACTTCGCCCTACCATCCCCAGTCCAATTTGACGGAGCGAACCAATCGTACGCTCAAACCGATGTTGGCGGCCTTTGCCGAAAGTCAAAAGGACTGGGCAGACCATTTGAGTGAGCTCGCGTTTGCAATCCGAACCTCCGAGAGTCGCTCTACTGGTTTCTCTCCTGCTTTCCTCAACTTCGGAAGGGAGTTGGCAAATCCGGTGACCAGTGTCATGCAATGCCAGCTCGGAGACGAGGAAGCACCGGCAGACTGTTCTGCTTACGCATCAAAGCTTCGGGACAGGCTTTGTCGAGCTCTCAGTAGAGCAAGGCAGAGTTTGGCATCGGCCAGGGCGGCGCAGGAGGCCCAGTATGACCGGAAACATCGCCATCTTTCATTTAAGGTAGGTGATCTTGTCCTGAAGCGCAACCACGCGGATAGACAGAGACAAGTGCCCACTTACAACTGAGTTTATTTGCACTTCAGCAGGCCTTTCTATGCACATAACCTGGCTATATCACCCATTAGCAGAGTGTGACGTTTGGCAAGTTGGTGCATAGCTTGACAAGCAAGAAAACAAGAGAAGACAAGATAGGGTGCCCAAAACATTGACAAGAATGACAAGAAAGGAAAAGAAGCTGTAGACAAAAATGTCTACAAGCAGTGCTGACGCACACCCATGTTAGACAAAGCAAACTAATTTAGCGATGACAAGACCGACAACTCTGAATTACATTTAGAAATTGTGGCTTCAGAATAACTGAACCAAACACGCGCAGGGTGTGAATCAACTGAGTGGTCCTAGTGATAAGTGAAAGCACGTCAATAAGTGAACAAGTGACCAACAAAAACGTGGAAAACGCACATGACGATGAAACGACTAAAGTGGTTTGTTTCCCGTTGTTTTTTGTTTTTGGTAACAGTTTGTTTGTGGTCGTGTTTTCATTGTTTTTTGTTTATTTTGTTTTCTTCCGTAAAGTGCGTAAGCAAGCTGCCCTGTGGCTCCTAATGGCTGTCGCTTCTGCGGAGTTGCGGCGAAATCGGGATCGGGAATTGGCACATGGCCCCAAAAGTTTTCGAATTAACCAGGCTGGCGCTGACCGCCGCTTCAAAATATCCACTCAGATTTACATTGCAAAATACGGGACCGCAGAAACCCTTCGAATTAAGCGGGATTTCGAAATAACAGAGTTCGAATTGATGAGGTTTTACTGTATGTACATACAGGGTTCGTAGCGGTCCTTGAAACCCTTGAAAACCCTGGAATTTTAAAATGGCATTTTCAAGGCCTTGAAAACCTTTAAATTTGTCTGAGGTCCTTAAAAGTCCTTGAATTTCGTCAATCAAAGTACGTTCAGCCGTAATTTAGCGGATTTCCTTTGTTGACGAAAACGTAGCGTAACGACAACGTTAATCAGGAAATTTTGTGGGATATATTGAAAGGAATGGGCATAGGCGACGACTGTATACAGCTTTTGAGGGAGATATACCGAGAAAATACAGTTTGCGTAGAATGGGAAGGAATGAGTAGCAAAGAGAACGTTGAGATTAGCAAGGGGCTGAGACAGGGATGTCCTTTGTCCCCGCTGTTATTCATGCTGTACATGGTGAATATGGAAAAAGCACTAGAAGGTAGCAACTTTGGTTTTAATCTGTCACACAAACAGGGCGGCGTGATGATTGAGCAGAAGCTTCCAGGATTATTTTATGCTGACGATATTGTCTTATTTGCTGACAGTCGAGAGGATATACAGCAGCTGGCGGATATATGCGGAAGGGAAGGGGAAGCTCTAGGACTAGGATTTAGTGTAACAAAATGTGGATTGATGGTATTCAATGACCCTTGTGATCAGGCGGTGTCAATGCAGGGCCAAGAAATACCGGAGTATGGATAAATATATATATATACAGTCGATCCCGGATATATCGAACTCGAAGGGGACCGCAAAATAGTTCGATATATCGATAATTCGAAATACGAAATATGCGTATGTAAGGCTTTAAATAAAGCACTGGAGGCCCCGACACAGTTTTCTGAAATCGTAAAAAGCGCGAACATGACGATTCGCTCACATATGCAAAATAACAAGACGAGAACTTCTTTTGCAAGTTAGCGCACTTTATTTCGCGTGAAAAAAGTCCGTCAACTTGGCTTGCTTCTTGCTTGCCGTGAATTCATCAAGTCATCGTCAATATTATTGAAGCTTTCCAAATAAGTAAATTCAGCACCTTCCGCCACAACAGCGGTGAGCGACGCTGAACGCTGATGCGAGCTTTGTAGCGCGGTAACGGGTTTAGCGGTGGCAACGCATCTTCAAACCGCACGGGTCCATTTCCGCAGCACCGGCAACGTCAGCTATGATCTCGGCATCGATGCAGTAAGAAACAGCTACGTCGTTATCTGCACCGATGAAGTCACTCGCTGTGCTCCCGTCCGATGCGGCGCCCGGAAACTCTAAGTCGTAAAATTCACTGACGCACCGTACAGTCGGCGGTCATGACGCGCCCGAAGTCGTCACCTGGCACCAAGGCCCGTAAGGAAACAGTGCGCGACGGTGCTTTACTTGACGTCGTTCCAAGCACCGGTCATCATTTTTATCGCTACGAGCGGGACAATGCTTAGTTCGACTCCCGAATGACGATTTATCAAGAACAAAGCGCGAAGTACACATTCTGCAAGAGACAACGCTGCACGAAGAAACATTTCTCCACCGTCGACATGTTGGCGATACCGATGGCACTTGTGGCTTTGCAGACGGCAGCCGTTACTTTGGCGAGAAATGCGAAAAAAAGCGTAGCCTCTGAGATCGGCATTTTAAAACCGAAAACACTAAAAATACGTCACGAGGTTGCGGATCTCGAAGGCCATGCTTTGCGGGCCCGCATGCCATCGTGCGCGAAGAGACAAGGAAGGGAATGCAAACGTTACAACAAGGCTGCCAAGTCACTTCGAATTCTCATTTTGGTGCCCTCGGCAATCAGCCTCTTTGAAAAACACTAGCCCATGCGTTAAAACCTGCGGACCGCGCGTCAAATATACCGGTGAACTGACAAGCGCTGCGCAACGAACTAGAGCAACGCAATTCCGTCACCTGCGCGCGACGAGGGATTGGAACTTACAAGAACGCGGCCGAAAAATGATCAATAGTTGTTAGGAAAAACGCACTTTAGGGCTTCGGCGCGGGGCAGCGTTCGATATAGCGGATGTTTCGCTGTGCGGGAGTTCGATATACGTGCAGACCAACCCCATACTTTTGCATGGGAAATTCAAGGGGATTTCTCAACTGTTCGATATAGCCAATAATTCGATATATCAGAGTTCGATATATCCGGGATCGACTGTATATATATATATATATATACTCTGGTGACGATGATGATGGTTGCGTTTCCTTGCGCCATCTATCGACTACGCCTAGAAGCTTACGCGCGCGCGCATTTTGAATATGTATTGGTTGAGGAAAGTGTGGGTGCGGCCCTTACGCGGATTTTTTTTTTTTGGAATATGCACTTCAAAAGAAACGGGGTGCGGCCCTTACACGGGTGCGGCCCTTACACGCGTTTATACGGTATTCACTTCATGTGCAACGGCTCAGCTTCAACTGCTTGGCCCTCTGCCGTTTTCCTCCTTTGTCACTGTTCAGTCCTTTCACATAAAAATGAAGATGCGTGACAATGTAAAAACTGTGGGGTCTGAAGATGATGTGCTCTCGGAACATACGGACAGAGTAGAAGCTGTCCGGGCAAGCAACACGTGTACGTTTATTAAACACTTTTACATACACTGAGCTCGCCTGCCGAATCTAATACACAACTAGTACCACGCTAAATAACCGTATACAATGCTAATACAATAACCGGAAACATAACACACACTCAAGACAACGTAAGACATCCAGTGCACCGCAAATGTGATGTCGCCGATGTACGACTCACCACGAGGGGCCCGCGGGAAACAAGCCGTGGTATCGTCCCCCACGGACCCACCGTGGGAGACGTCCATCCATGCATGCTACCAATCCCCCAAGAGAGTCGCTCCTGTTTTCTATGCGCCAGCCTAACCACTACGCGGCGGCGCTGCCGGCGCCAACACACTAACCCTAACCCATGCGAGCACAGCGCCACTGCTCGCTTGGCAGCTGTTTAACCTAACTGTGGCCTATCCGCGAGACGTACGTGCGGCATGGGGCGCAAGCGACTTTACAGGGGTTGATAGCACCCCCACAAAACTAATTACTTTCCTTGTGAGAGTAGCTGCGTGCACACTGCAACCAATTTCAATCGAAAGTCTGTGCTGCACAACTGCCAGCATGTCCATAGTGCTGTCGCTCGCTCTGGCAGAAACACTCTGGGAAGATATCCTCGAGCTTTTTCACAAAGCCGTAGAGCTGACCGGAGGGATGAAGGAGGCCTCCTCGGTCACAATAGCTTGTTAGCCGAGCAAGTTGAAAACTTTCGCCAGGTGAAGGCGCAGTGAGCAGCTTGATGCAATCTTGGCATTTTGTTCTAGCGTTGACATCGCATTTTCGTGCAATATAGCCTGAAATGTGGTAAATGAGCCTGGAGTTGCTTCTGACCACGTGCTGGTTATGGTCATTTGAGGCCAGCATTATGCTGGGGTACCGTGTTCTTTTGTGGTCTCTTCAGCTGCAGTGGAAGCAGCAGTTTGACTGCACTCCTCTCTGCCAGCGGATGATTCGAGCGAGCTTCCAGTAAGGAGGCCAGAGTACCCTGCTCGCAGTTTTCATTGCTAACAGACCTAACCAGACCATAAAATGAGAGGCAATTCACAGTGATTAGGAACTGTGTTGTAGTTGTGTGATCATTATTGCCAGAAGCCTGTCTTACAATTCGAAAGAAATTCTCAAGTGGGTCCTGGCTGGTCCTTGATGTCATTAAGTACTTGTATCCAACTTTGGATGTTAAGTAGGCAAGCACTTCGAGAGTGCTTGAAATGGTGACATACAAGCCGGCTGCTGTGGAGTTGCTTTTAAAAACCCACCAGTTCCCTTGGCATGCCTTTCCTGCTGATCAAGGTACGACAGGAAGTCCTTCAGGGTTTCTGCTTTCAAGGAGCCTGGCCGGAGAGCTTCAGCAGCACACCGTGATGTCATGGCTGATATCAGCTGGTTCACCTTGCTGGAAAAAAATAGAAGAAAACAATATTGCTTGAATTCTTGTTGACATGGCCTCTCGAATTACAGCCACCGCCATGTAGTAGGGCAAAAAACTGCAAACCTATTCATCCTCACTGTAAGAAATGGTTAGTCTGGGGTGAAGGCCTCGTCAGGAGATGTACGGGTCAACTTTTGCCTTAGCTCGAGGACATGATTCACATTGTGTATTTAATATTATGTCTGAAATAAATGAGTGAATTGAATTAAATAGCAGTACAGTTACCTGAAGGATTCCTGGGTGGCACTGATGATTCCATATATCTTGTCCATCTCATTCCTGTAGAGGTGGAAAGCCTGGAGGACTTATGCACCAAACAGATGAAACGCGATGCTCACTCTCATTTTGTCAAAGCCATTTGAATTGAGATGGCACTTGGTGATTCTGGGCATAGCCTTGAGGGTCATGTCGTTGGCATCATTCTTGTAGGCTTCCCTCACCAGCTGAATGCTGACCTGGAAAATGATTCCAAGACAAAACTAGTCATTTGTCGTTATGCGCACTAGTTGCAGAAAAAATGTAAATGAGCCTGCAAAATGTTCGTTGATACCCTCCAGATTAATGTTCCCCAATTAAAGTCCTACGCTCAATGTAAACCCTCCAATAGTCGACAAGTAGCAGGAAAGCTGCCCTTTAGGCAAATGGTCCCTACTGCAAAACAAAATTTCGAAAGGAATGGACAAATCATATAGCATTGTACTGGTAAACGAATAGTTCGACACTGAAAAACTAGGCAAAATATGCAGTCATTAACCCTTTAAAACGCTATGCACACAATTGTGTACACCACTTGTATTTGCTATTTGTATCGACTTGGGGCTAAAAAAAAAGCAAGATACATTGAGCTTTGGACGAATGGCAACCCCCTGCATAATAAATTTATCATTATTTAACTTATTTTGTAGCGTACCGTTGCATACGATCACTTTGCTGAAGGCACTACCATATTTGACAAGTCGTTCGATGTGCCGCATCCCGCGACCCACGCCAAAAGTATAATTTTTCTTTGCTCAGCATGGACATAACGGAAAACAAATTTGCAATATATATTCACACTTCACACTGCCACCGTGGGGTGGCAGTGTGAAAAAAATACGTTGGCCTTCAATTCCCAGACTGTGTAGGAGGAGGGCTTTGTGTCGCTTGGGCGTAAAGTCCGATGCTCCGGAGGCCAAAAGAAAGGTTTCAAACATGCGAAACCATTGCGGCCACGGAACCGGTGGATGGCCCTGCACGGGCAAAAACAGTGGCGGTGGGGCGAGGCCAGAGAAGCTCATGACAGGCGGCGTGGCTACAGGCGAGGTAACGCCTTCATTAAAGCTCGCCGCCAATGTGGTGTCACGGCCTGAGGCCGTGAAGAAGAGAGCGGACAAGCCACCATAACACAACAAAACCGAATGCTCTTTTATTTTAGAGCACCCATATATACAAGACAACAACAGTGCCACCAATGTTGCTAGACTATGCATTGAAACTGAAACTAGCTACACTACACCTATGTCTGAATTAGTTAGCCCTTCGTGCTTACGTCGATTTCTTCTCCTACGCACTCCATGCGTCTTGAATATTGGGGCCTCTTTGAAATCGTCTTTGTCTACACTGTTGGCCTCAGGGTTGTGGGTCCCCCTAAAAAAGCTGTGGCTTGGCGACCTATTCTATTACCTACCCTCCTGCCCGTGGCGCCACTGTAATGAATGCCATCTTGTGCAAAAGGGGCGGGAGCCGGGCTCATGCGCGTCCTGGTTTACCTCCATTACGCTGTACCTGAACTGCTGGCCCATACCCCTGATGACAGTTAGCCTTCACCATCCTCCTTTCCATCTCACTAGACTGCCCCCGGACCTCTGGGATTGTGCATATGGTCACATGGCACACTCTCAGAAACTTCTTTAACTTTACGCATCCCACCCTCTAACTGTCTCTGAAGGTTGCGGCTTTCTCTCTTCAGCACATCGTTGAGATCAGCATAGATGGCGATGCCAGCGCCATCTATGCTGAGAAGAAGCACACGAGAGAAGCACACACTGGCGACGTTTGTGGAACCACCCTAACGCATACCCTCCGCCGGGGAGTAAGCCCACTGCCCTCTTCTAGTACACTGTAACTCAGCGTAAGAGTCGGCGGTCATCTATCATGGGAGGTGCATGGGGATGATTCTGCTGCTCGGTCTCACAGACTCCCATGGTGCGTCAAATGTCGGCGGCGCCATATTCGTGGTACACTGTATGTGTTGTTAAGCTGTTTATTGGACGGCACTCGGCGACAAGGCAAAGGCACGGGCCCCGAGCGCGAGCGGCGTTTAGAAGAGGACGACCCACTAGGAGCCGCTGGAGAGCGCAACCGTTAAACAGTACCAATTGCTTCGCCACAGTGTTATGTTTTTGTGTATACAGTAGAATCTCGTTGATACGTTTCTGAAAAAAAACGCGGAAAATAAACGTACGATCAGGGAAAACATGCTGTCCGAATCCAGTAAAAATTGAGGCTGACAAGCCTCAATTTGAGGTGCTAACTGTCAATTGAGGTGCAAGTGCAAAAAAACATTTATTTCTAAAAAAACGTGGCCTCTTCAATTCTTGAACTCCTGGCATCTCGCTGGCAGCCAGAGGTCAGCCAGCTAGTTCCGGTCCTGACCGGAAATAACGTCGTGGTCACGTGTGTTGAAATCTCGAGACAACCCGAATATTGCAAAATCGAACTCTGGGACAACCAGCGTAAATGTAAAGAAACGCTACCACCGTGTCAGCAGACGAAACTTTAAACCGCATGAGTGTCGGTTCTTTCTGCATTGTCGCTCAGAAATATGGGGCTAGGTTTGCCGAAAAGCGGAAGTGATATTCTTGAGCATACGCATTTGAGATACGATCACGTACGTTTGCAAGATCACGCGCGACTCGCCCCGTCCGTGAAGAAAACTGCCGCCCCGCTAAAGGCTTAACAAGCTTAACTCTTCGCAGTGCACGTAATGATCGCGGTACAACACGATATGCGAAATCTCGCGAAAGTGATAAGCGTCCCCGAAAGCGACAGCTGTTCGCGGCTATCGCATACTACGTCACACACTCGTGTTGATCAGTTTGCGTTCTGTCTTAACTTGAGAAATGCGCTGGTATGTTCGCCGCCACTCGTAATCGCACCATCTCGCACGGCGGAACGGGCTTTAAAAGATAATGCCCGGCGTAATGGCAACCGAAGCTGAAGTCCCCAAGCGCCCGCATTGCGATCTGTCGAGTCCTCACAAAGATGGCGGCGAGCGCGCATCGTCTCGTTTTGGCGTCCATAACCAGAAACCTCCAAGATATCTTCCAAAACAAATCTTTTCTGGCAGCTTCTGACGACCCGCTGGTAGGCAGAATTGCATAGCCAGAGAAAAACGAACGCCGACTGGAATTGCGCCGGGCTGAGCAACCCGAAAATGAATGCGCTCCGGGAAAAAAGCGCGGGGGAAATTATCGGCCATATTCACTGGGCACAATGGCGGCGTTGCTATGGTTATGCGTCGTGGCGTGTTGTGCAGCGGTGGCGGCATGTGCGTTTCCGTAGGTCTTGTACCGAACCGTGGCGGACTGGAGAAGCGACAACCTCCTTTCTTTGGGCCGCATTGTTGTTCCCCCGGCTGGGGTCTGAACAAAAGTTGTGATAACCGGGTAGTCCTGGGCCATGCCGGTCACCGGACCAAATCACACACACGTACGTTGGCGGGTTACACACATGACTGGCCGGTCATGTGCGCCGTATTTATTTCCTTGCAACATCGACGCCCCCGGGCGCCGGAACGGCAAACTAATATTATCACATCCCTCCCCCCTTTATTAATGGATGCAAACAATTTGTTCAAGGTGAGTAGCGCGATACTGGTCGTCGAATTCTGGCACTTCGACGCAGGACAGGAGTACTGGGTGTTGTGACAGCAAGTTCCGTTTCCCTCGCCACGTCTTCCCTGGGATCTTGCCTAGACTCGGTGTCGTGAAGGCGATCCGGAGTTAGCTGCCTCTGACCCACGTCCAAGCTTGGAGCCAGACCTGTAGCTACTGGGCTGCCCGACTCTTGGTTGTCTGCACTTAGTTCCTCAGGGGGCTGGCGGATGTGATCCAGATGTCGAGTTAAACGCCGTCCGTCCTCCAGTAGAACATCCATGGACGAAGTGCGTTGTTCGGTGACGACTGCAGGGAGCCACGCAGGACCTGGACGGAAGTTCCTTGCGAACACCTGGTCACCAGGGTGACCCAAAACCCTGGGTCTTGTTCCTTGGTCGCATCTGATTTTCTGCTTAAGTTGCTTCTGTAGCACCTTAGTCCTGAGGTCTGGGTGTAGCAGGTCCAACGCAGTCCTCAGCTTCCGCCCCAACAGCAGCTCCGACGGACAGCAACCCGTGACCTCGTGAGGCGTTGACCTGTAAGTCAGGAGCATGCGGGCAATTTGAGTGCGAATATCTCCAGGGCCAGCCTTCCGCAACTTGTTTTTGACCGTCTGCACTGCCCGCTCTGCAGCACCGTTAGACGCTGGATGATACGGTGGCACCAGCATTCGCCTCACCCCGTTTTTCTTGAGGAATGTGGAGTAGAGCTCACTGGTAAATGCTGGCCCATTATCCGACACGACCACATCTGGAAGGCCTTGGTTTGCGAACATAATTCGCATGCAGGAAATAGTTGCTTCAGCCGAGGGTGTCGAGACCGGGAACACTTCAATCCACTTAGAGAAAGCATCGACTGCGATAAAAAAATAGGTGTTCCTGTAAGGACCGGCATAGTCCACATGCAGCCGTGACCACGGTTTCTCCGGGAACGGCCAGGGCATGACAGGCACTGGTCGTGACACTCTTTGATGCTCCTGGCACATACGGCACCTTTGAATGGTTATCGCTATGTCGTTATCCAAGCTAGGCCACCACACATGGCTACGCGCAACTGCCTTCATTTTGGACAGTCCTGGATGACTCTCATGCAGCAACTGGAGGACTTCCCTTTGTAAGGATTTTGGAACAATGACTCTGTTGCCCCACAATAGACAATTCCCTTGCACACTCATCTCATGAAAGCGCGTCTCGTAGGGTCTTCCCTCTGAACCTAGGTTTGTCTGGCAGCCTGACCACAACGCTGCTCTTACTTTCGACAGCACCGGGTCTCTGGAGGTAGCTGCCGCAACAGCATTTGACGACAGTACCCCCGGGTATGCTCCTTCGAGCATTAACACTTCGGCAGGGCAGTCAACAACAAATTCGGCAGTTGGCAGAGGTAGCCGGCTTAACCCATCGGCATGTGCAATTTGTGAACCCGGCCTATACTTCAGGTCGTAACTGTACCCCGACAGCAGCAAGGCCCACCTTAGCACTCTCGGAGAACAGGATTCGGGAACTGGTTTGTCTGCTGCGAGCAGGCCGAGCAGCGGTTTGTGATCTGTGACGGCCTCGAAATGCCGGCCCCATAAGTACTGCCTGAACTTTGTAACGCCAAATACAAGGCTCAATGCCTCCTTGTCTAATTGGCTGTAGTTTTTCTCCGCGGTTGCCAGGCTGCGGGAAGCAAAACCAATGGGGCGCTCTTCTCCAGATGGCTCTCGCTGCGCCAGTACTGCTCCAATACCGAAGGGAGAGGCATCAGTGACAAGCACAGTTGGCTTTCCTGGGTCAAAGTGTGCCAATATAGCAGCAGAGGCCAATAGCTCCTTGCTTCTCCGAAATGCCTGCTCTTCATCAGTTTCCCAGCGCCACGGTGTTCCCGACGCCAACAAACTATTGAGCGGCTGTAACACGGCAGAAAGGTTTGGCAAGAATCTTCTGTAAAAATTAACCAACCCGAGGTAACTCTGAAGTTCCTTGACCGCTCGGGGTGCGGGGGCTTCCAGCACTGCTTCAGTCTTAGCCGGGTTTGGACGCAGCCCAGCCGCACTAATGATATGACCCAAGTACTGGACTTCTGGTTTCAAGAATTCGCATTTGGATAACTTCAGCCGCAGTCCCGCGGTTTTCAGGCGATCCAACACTCGGCCCAAGTTCTCCCAATGCTCTTTGTCACTGGTTCCTGTGACCAGAATATCGTCAAAGTACACTACGACATGGTCAAGGTCGTGCAAAAGATTTTCCATCTCTCGCTGAAATATAGCTGGAGCTGATGAAACCCCGAACGGCAGCCTTGTGAATCGGTATAGCCCCCTCGGAGTGTTAATGGTGACTAGCTCTTGGCACTTCTCATCGAGTGGGACCTGCTGGTAGGCGTCTTGCAAGTCAAGCTTTGTGAACTTCTTGCCCCCTGTAAGCCGCGCAAAAAGTTCCTCAATCCTAGGAATGGGGTAGGACTCGACGACTGTCACCGGGTTTATGGTAGTCTTAAAATCGCCGCAGACCCGAACCCGGCCGTCGCGCTTCAATACAGGAACGATGGGCGCGGCCCACTGAGACGTTTTCACCGGTTTGATAACGCCTTCCCGTTCCATCCTCTGTAGTTCTTCAAAAACGCGATCACGCAAAGCAAATGGTATCGGACGTGCCTTGACAAAACGTGGCTTCGCGCCCTTTTGTACGGATATAGAAGCTGCAACGCCGTGAAACGTGCCAAGCTGCTCCGAAAAAACTTCGTGATATTGGCTTACCAGGTCTTCCGTAGACTTCACGACGTTGACTCCCTCCGTCTGAGCGATGCCTAGCTTGAAGGCCTTCATCCAGCTTCGTCCAAACAGCGTAGGACACGCCCCTTTCACGACAAATAGTGGCAGCTGGCGCTCCTTGTCGCCAAGTTTGACCATTGCTTCCAGCTTTCCCTGGACGCGTTTCATGTCGCCGAAAAAACTTCTCAGCTGCACACTCGATGGCTCCAACGGCACCGACGGAAAAAGCTCGGCGAACTTGCCTTCATCAATGGTCGACACACTTGCGCCGGTGTCCAACTCCATATCGAGCGTTACGCCGTTAACTTCAACCGCTATGCGCATTGGCTCCGAACTAGCTGTGTGAAGCGTCCACAAGTCGAAAACTTCGGGCTCTTCAGCAGAGACAGGCAGGTCGCCCAGGTTGTTCACGCGACTAGACCGGCTGCGACTAGACTGGCTCCGGTCGACATTTCTACTCCCCGGCTGAACTCTGCAAACTCTTGCAAGGTGCCCTTTTTGACGGCAGTTGTGACAGATCGTGTTGCCGTGCCTACACGAACGCGTAGAATGACCTCCCCCGCAACGAAAGCAACAGCAATCATTTTTCCCCGAGGCGACAACGTTCGCTTGCTCCGGAGCTTCGTCAGATAGTAGCTGTGCTTGCTGACGGCTCAATGCGCGTGAATCTTTACGCGCAGCTTCCATCGCTACGACGGTGTCCTTCGCAGTTTCGAAGGTTAAACACGTCGTTTCCAGCAGCCGTGTTTGCATGGTTACGTCATTGATTCCGCTGACTATCTGGTCGCGCAACATGCGCTCTCGAAATGTTGCGAAATTGCAGTCTTCGGCTAACTTCTTCAACGAGGCAATGTAGTCACTTACGGTCTCCCCCTCTTTTCGATGCCTCGAGAAAAACTTGAAACTTGCCACTACTTCTGATACGCGGGGGGCGTAGTGCTTGCCAAGTGTAGTAAAAATTTCGGTCAGTCCTGCTTGGGCGGGCCTGCTTGGTGCTAGGAGGCCTCGTAGCAGAGAATAAGTCTCTGGACCGCAGCATGTCAAAAATACAGCTGTCTGCTTGTCGCTCGGGATGTCGTTCGCGATGAAGTACAGCTCGGCCCGCTCACGGTATTCCGCCCACTCCGATGTACTCGGGTCGAACGAATCCAGCTTCCCCACGACAGGCATGACGACGTGCGATTGTGCTGTGCCCGTGCGGTTCGTCAGTCGACCTCGTCGCCACTTGTGATAACCGGGTAGTCCTGGGCCATGCCGGTCACCGGACCAAATCACACACACGTACGTTGGCGGGTTACACACATGACTGGCCGGTCATGTGCGCCGTATTTATTTCCTTGCAACATCGACGCCCCCGGGCGCCGGAACGGCAAACTAATATTATCACAAAGTGTGCGGAACGAGTGTACATCTGTGTACCGGCTACAGATGAAGGATTTGCAATGCTCAGCAAAATTGTGCCAAGTGCTACAGAAAATACTTTTTTTTTTTAAAGCCGTTTGAAGATTTTGACGGCCAGCGTCGCCGCCTGCCTTCGGGTCGGTGTGTGGTTGACAGAGAGCGGCGATCGAGCAATTCGGAGAAGACACGGAGGGGACGATCGAGCATTTTGGAAGAGACGCGAGGGGACAATTGAGCAAAGCAGAGAACGTGCGGAGGGAACAATTGAATAAAGCAGAAAAAGCGCAGAGGGGGGAAAGGCACTGCGGAGAAGCCGCCGTTGCCGCGCGGCGGCCGTCTGCGACTTCGTGCTACACAAGTACACGGGAGGGCCCTTTTTGCACACCAGAATGAGAGTTTCTGAGTACAAAACGTATCATACGACCGCAGTTTTCTGCTGTGCTGAACGTTGCTGCTGAATAATCGTATTTTCCAGGTACGTATCAACCGGAACGTATTACACACAGCTGTATTGGGTTATTTTTAATTTTCGCGATTTCAAGCGTAAGAGCTGGGAAATTGTACTAAGCAGGAACGTATCAACGAGGTTCTACTGTATTGTAGTATTTCGCATATTACTGCACTTATCTCTAAGATCTATCTGGCAGGCTTGCCATTATATAAAAGCTGTTAATAAATATCCACGTGTTTGTTACAATACGATGTGTACTGTCTCCATGTGTTCCGAGAACGCTTTTTCAAAACCCCACAGCCTGTACTTTAATGTGCAATCATGCCCAACAAAAGATTGAGCATCGAGCAGTGGACCATTGGACGTGTAATTCATTGGTCCAGATCCCACTGGCGAAGAGGGTGCTTTTGTCAATTTTGGTCATAATTATTACAACAAATACCTAATGTCCCCAATGCTTTGATTGGCTTCGTTAGATGTGCCCTCGCTTAGTGGCCTGCAAAGCTACCACAGCTGGCCCTCCTGTTCACGCTGTGCTTTTTCAACATGCAGTACTCGACCAAGCTGGAGAAGGGGGACTATGTGCTGCGGGTGCATGTGCGACACGAGCAGAGTGCCCTGGTTGAGCGACTCTCGGATATGCCACTGGAGCTGTCGCACAAGCTGCCCAGTGCCATTGCCCTGGATGCCTACCGCTCCCAGGGGCAGGCCATGATCGCCTCGGCCAAGAAGTTCGCGCCCCTCATGACTCGACCTGGTGCGCAGGTGCCCGTCTACCTGGCTCCCCTGCCCTGCGACAAGTGAGTTTCTGGGCTGGCACATCTTGCTTGCTGGTTATAGAAGCTCGAGGAAAACGGGTGTGCTGGAGCAGGTCTACTTTCACGAGAAGTATGATAAAAATATTTGCGAAAGGAAAAATAGTCAACTCATGTAACAGCGCCAAAAAATAAATAAATAAATAAAGGAAGGTATGACGACAGAGTCACTCATGCTGACTCTGTTGTTGCCCCTTCCTTTATCTTTTGTTTTTGCACTGTTGCATGGTTTCCAATGCCCTCCCTCCAATGAAGGGAGACTTTAAGCCCTGGTAGCAAGGCTCTAAAGGAATACGTCTACTTAGGGGAGGTCACCTAGGTGGCAATCTGGACACGTTTTTAAAAACAGTATACAGTCGACGTCCGATTTCCCGGACCCTCAAGGGACCGCGAAAACGTCCGGAAAATCGGGCAGTCCGGAAAAACGAATGCACGTGAAAACGCACCTTTTTGGTAGGTATTTTTCGCTGACGGAGAGGGTCACGGCCGGAGTACAAGATTCCCATTGCAATTCAGCCAATGCATCGTTTAGGTGGCTCTGAAAAGAGCCGTTTATATAAAAAAAAACAAAAAAAAATACGACGTGGCCGGCGCTACCTCATAGGTCAGCATAGGCCAGCTGAACCAGCAGGTGCACAAATAAGGTGTGCTTCAACGATCAGTCAAACACATAATCGGGCACTATGCAGTAAACCTGAACACAGACTGCGCACTGAAAAGCTAGTGCAAACACTCTATTCACCCAATGTCCAAGTAAATGACGTTTTATACGAAGTCACTGAGCTTTGTACCTAGCTCCAGACCTAGCAAATACACACGACGTCACGCCGCATGAAACGAGACCGATGAAGCCATGAAGATGGTTCGCAAGCACATGACAACAATCGTCGTACATTTCATTTTATTATGCTGCTCATCGCGCAGTCCATTCATAACCACTGATGACTCGAAATCACTTCCAATATCCTCTTGAAGAAAGACGCACACACAGAAAGACATCGAGGTGCAGAGGCCGGTCGCTTCTCCGCGTACGCTAGCAACGTGCCAGACAGCCTGGAAGGAAAATGGCCGTCGCCGCCGCTAAATGTTGCTCGTATGCTCTGAAAATTTTCCATTGACTCTATACGTACGGTACAGCAACCGCCGCGGCAGTGACGGCATCAGCTTAGTTGGTGATCAGCTTCACACAGCAGCAAATGTTGCGTATCGGCGGAGATTCGGCGATACGTGTGTGCATCGTTTACGTTCATGCGCACATCAAGGAAAAGCAGGGCGAGCCATCCGCTCTTCCACCGCAGTCTTTGTGTTGTGCGTCTGCTCCATTGTGAGAGAGCCGTAATCTATTCCGCGCTTTGCTGGTTTCAGCAGCACTCACCGCGAGGCGCAAATTTGGAATTGGCGGTTGGCACGTAGTTAAGCGAGGTTTGTGGCAGGTACCGAATGTATTCACAAGAGCCTGGACGTGCACCAAAATGCTTGATAAGTGTACTAGGAAGCATTAAAGCTATTTCGGATATGGCTGTGGCGATTTGACCACTTGAGTGGAATAAGAAAGCATGAATTCGTTTTCCGGGGGACAGCCCGATTATTCGGATGATTTCACGGTCCTTAGAGAGTCCGAAAAATCGGACGTTGACTGTATTTATCTTCCAGAAGTCCGAATACTTCGAATAGTCAAATTCCAGTGTGAATCTAATCGAATAGCAGACACTATTAAAAAAATATTCATAAGTTCAAATATTCGCACACCCTTAGTTATTTGTCCAATCGCACGTTCTGTGTCCAAGTGAGAAATGTTTTGTCCCGAACATTTGTCCAGGAAACTGGAGTGCCGCAAGGTGGTGTCTTGAGTGGCACACTATTTATTATAAAAATGAATTCGCTGTGTCTGTGCAGATCATGCATTATGTTTTATTGCATATATGTCGACGACGTGCAGATCGGTTTTAAATCATGCAATCTTGCGATGTGTGAGTGGCAGGTTAAACTTTGTTTGAACAAGGTAACCAAATGGGCAGACGAGAACGGGTTCAGCCTTGATCCGCAGAAAAAGCACTTGCGTCTTATTCTCAGGAAAGAGAGGCCTCCATCCCGATCCGAACATTGACTTCCACGGTCAGCTAATTTTTAGGCATCATTTTGGACATGAAATCGACATTTGTACCTCACATCGAAAATCACAAAAACAAGTGCATGAAGGCAATGAATATACTGAAGGCTTTGTCACGTACATCATGGGGCATTGATAGAAAATGTCTGATGAATTTTTACAAAAGCCTCATACGCTCACAACTTGACTACAGTGCCATTGTCTATCAGTCTGCGACACCAACTGCATTAAAAATGCTGGACCCAGTTCACCATCTAGGCATTCGCCTTTCAATGGGTGCTTTTCGAACGAGCCCCATAGAAAGCCTCAACGTTGGAACCAGTGGTCGTTCCACTTGCAGAGATCTTACTTATCCTTTGTATGTTTTCTCAAGGTGAATGCAAACACTCCTCACACTCTACTGGCAATGATTTGTCCATTTCTGCCCTCTTTGACAACCATGCTTCGGTGAGACAGCCCTGCTCACTTTGCGTGAGGAGCCTAGCTGAGGAAATGAGTCTGTCGCTCTATGAACACAGTCTAATGGCTCCTGCTGCATCTCTGCTGCCGTAGCAGTGGCAGCTAATAGAATGTGATGTATCCTTTGAGGAAGTTACAAAACACGCGACTGTTGCACATATCCGTACGTACTTCTTCGAACTGCAGCAGAAATACACTTGTCCTGAATTCTTCTGTGCCCTACGCAATGGTCGGTCCATCTTTTTCAGATGCCGGCGTTCTGCACCAAAATCCAAGCATCTTCACAGCAGAGCCTTATGCGATATTTGCGGCCATCGAACTCATTAATCAATTAATACTACAAAGTGGAGTACATTACACCAATTCACTAAGTGCAATAAAGGGTCTGAAAAGACGGAATAAACACAAAAACCCTGTCCTTGTCTCGCTCTGCACACTCTTGTCGTAATGTGCTGGGTGCCAGGTCATAGCGCGATCCAAGGAAACGTCTTGGCGGACCAGCTAGCTGCATCCATCCATGAAAACGCTGCCGATACAGGCATACCCGTCCCTGCACTAGACCTAAAACCATTTCTAAAACGAGACCCGCCGCGGTGGTCTAGTGTTTATGGTGCTCGACTGCTGACCCGCAGGTCACGGGATCAAATCCTGGCCGCGGCGGCCGCATTTTCGATGGAGACGAAAATGCTTGAGGCTCGCGTGCTTAGATTTATGTGCACATTAAAGAACTCCAGGTGGTCGAGATTTCCGGAGCCCTCCACTATGGCGTCTCTCATAATCATATCGTGGTTTTGGGACGTTAAACCCCAACAATTATTATATTTCTAAAACGAAAGCTCAGGGATTCTTGGCAGAGATCATGGGATAGGCACACACAAAATAAACTACACGTTGTCAAGCCGCATCTTGGTAATTGGCCGCCATTATCGAAGTCACGCCACACAGATGTAACACTTACCAGGCTAAGAACAGGACACACACACACAGCACACATGCATACCTTCTGTCTGGTGGTGATCCACCCATGTGTGAGAAATGTGGTGAACCACTTACCGTGCTTCACATTTTAATCCAACGTAAAGAATTAGACAGTGTTAGAAGAAAACACCTTTCATTACCCTACCGACAGCAAATACCACTTCATACATCGATGTTTTTCGTTAGGGATCCGCTTTTTAAACATGAATCATTGTTCGTGTTTTTAAACGATGTGTGCAGTTTTCATGATATGCCCAGGCAATCTATAGCACGACCTCTGAACAGAAGTCACTGCTGCAGTTGCTACATAAAGAAAGCACCTGCCTCGCGGCCCTTGGACACAAGGGCGTTGATGAGGCATTCGTGCTGATATTATCTCCGTAGTTTTATTGTCACTACCTTTTTGTCATTGATCCTCACAGCACACATTTTACATCACTCATGATTTTAATACTCGTATGTTTTACCCGCCTTTAGCGCGCAGAATTTTAGGCCCGTATACAGCCACTTAACGTAACCAGTGTTCATGTTTGTTATCTTCTCCTGGCGCTCTTTGGCCACCATATGGCTTTTGTGCCAATCAACAACATATCATCATCATCATCATGGAAACCACTGTAGGTAAGGAGGGAGAGTGGGAGGGACAAAGTGCCTTTGATTTGCCAAGAAATGTAAGAAAAGAACCTTTAATCATACTTGAATGGCGCACCCACTGCATTTAGAGAAAACGACACCAGAGTAGCAAGAACAGCCGGAGGCAGCTACTAACATCTTAGCACACACCACTAGCCTCCATGCACAAGCTGTAGTGGATATCAATGCGATGGCAGTGCAACGAACTGCTTTAAAATTCAGCAAAATTTTTAACTGCGTAAAGAAGACAAGAGCACAGGTGCGCAAAGAAAACAGCAGCACAGATGCACACACGAAGCGCAGATGCACTTCATGTGTGCACCTGTGCTGCTGTTTTCGTCCTGTCTTCTTTGCGCAGTTTAAAATTTGGCTGAATCTATGAACAGAGGAAGCCCCCCTCAAGTCGAAACTTTCTCACTCTTGTTCCTGGCATAGCACATTACAACGACAGCTCACAAACACACGAAACGCAATGGCAACCCAAGAAGACTGCAGGAAGCATGGCATTGAAGCCCCTCTAATGATGAGCCAAGTTGGCGCAGATCTCAGGTGCCTGCGTTGATTACGTTGCCATAGGCATCCTCTTAGAATACAGATCTTGAAGGCCATGGTTTTGCTTGTGGGACCCTGAAAACAGTCATGGGTGTCTCGCACTGAGTTTGGGGTGTGATCATTATGTGGGGGGAAAAATCAAATTTTTATGACAAATTTCAGGTGCACGCACTTTGAGATCTGGCTGCTAAGCAGGATTGGGTGAGATTCAAGCAGGCCAGTGTTGCATGGATGCGGTCGGTGCATGATTGGGGTGCAAAGAGGAGAGGGGGGGCTTTTGGGTAGGGGCGCTTGCTCGAAATTTTACGGTAGCTCAAAAAATGGATCTATACGTCAGCCATGAAGTGTTTTCAACCACAGAGAATAAACCTTCGAGGTTCGAGGGCACTGTTGCTGATGTGTCAATTGATCACAATAGTTTTCGGAGGATGATCATTATGGTGGCTCACACAAGTCGGCCCGCCTGTCGCATAGCGGGTAAAGTGACCACCAGTACCAGAGCTGGACATGATGGCGTGTAGTTGAAATTAACCATGGCAGATGCGGTTAATGAGTTTTTTATTATGTACAGTTCTCTGGAGCTTGGCAGGGCCATGCAACTTTGTTCAAATTATCAAAAAGCTTGAATTAAGTAAATGCAAAATAATGAGCTTTTACTGTATAAATTATGTTGAGTTTGTTGAACTTCAGTCAGAATTTTAAGGAATCAAACTCAGCGCAGCAGACTGACACCTTTGGCTTTGCAGAAGTGATCTTAATAAGCCAGAGCTTTGAACGAGCATGCAGTGACGTAAGAGGGGACTCTGTAAAGCAGTGGAGAGCATTTTTGCAGGCAGGAGAAGCAGAAGGCGCAAACGGTGGAGGCTCTGACGCGCAAGGGTGCTGCCCTGTGCGAGATCTTCCTCATGCGACAGGAGGCTGGCCGAGGCTCCGGTGATGGACAGCCTGCCAGCCCCCCCCCTGCTGGGTCGCCTCAGCCAGCCACTGACAGTGCCAGCTCAGATGCACCACCGTCCACCGCAGCAGTCACCACGACAGATGACCAAGGCCCTACAGTGGCCGACCTCAACCGTGTCTACGCAGAACTGCTCAAGTGGGCTGACCCTAGCGACCCCAAGGTATGGCTTAGGAAGTTTTCAGTCTATCTGACATTAGCAGCGCTCTCTATGGTCTCATTGGACAACTTTATGTACATGTGTTACAAGAGGGAGCTTGGTGAAGTTCCTTCACCTGGTATTGGATGTGGTCTGCATGGGCCTAGTGAGTTGTTTATTGGTGAAGGGGCACTGCACCGCATCCTTAATGATTCCTCTCTTGCACCAAAGTGCACCAAATTGGATTTACTGCGACATTCTGATTAAACCAGCGTAAGTTGTGCCAAACTGCGCCAGGTGGCGGTGTCTATCAACGGCAGTAGCACCGCCGGTGCGTCAGAACAAGTGCTGCTTGATCTTGGGGCCACCAAAGTCACAACTACGGACGTAGAATTATTTCTCTGATGAAACAACACTCGAGTGTGCATCCCGAATAAGCCGCGATGCCACGTATGGTGCCAACGCAGCTTCAGTTGTGCAAGTCAGTGCACGCATTACGCACTTCGAAGCAACGGGCACCACGGCCTGCGCACCTACTGCTCGGAGTCGTCACTAGGCCTAACTCCGCTCACGGCGCCGTTTAGCGAGACGAACCTCGAACCTTGCGGGCAAGAACAACGCGCTAGCGTACCCGCGGCTATGTGCTTCTTCGCAAGCGAAGAAGCACATTGCTCGCCGGCATTTCGGAACCGCGGATGGGCATTTTACGCATCGGCAGTGAACTCCACAGCCAAGCTCGTCAGACCCCACGGCCACGAACTGCTCGGAGCAGCGGTAGCAATTTCGCGCGTTGGCACCCGAAAATGCGAGACCAAGTATACTGCGCGCAGATTTTTCGTCATCGTAGCTTCGCATTCGCGAATCGTCACAGAACGCCGCCACCAAGCACATCACGCGCCGGCTCCACGGACCCCGCGGACGAGCACTTCGCGGTCAGAGTGCTGTCAATAAGCACTAGTGATGTAATTTAGACGTGCTTGGAGCCCTGCTTGGTATCGCCGCAGGCGTTTATGAATGTTCTGAAACAATGAAAGCCTCGTAGACTAGCGGTCCCGCGATCGGCCGAATGATAATACGTTTCATACGCGAGAGTGGCAAAAGAACGTGTATGAAGCAGGGGGACGAATTTTTATCTGCCCGACTCGCGTCATTGAATAAATTGCTCAAAAATCCCTGTGCCACTAACGTCTTGGCCATAACTGTTTGTTATTTGGAACGAAGGCATCGGATATCATGGTGTGAGCCATTTTCTGTCACAACAAGCCTCTCTCTTTATCAAAAATATTCAATGATTATTTGTAATCAATAAGCAAGACTTAATTATGCTAATGACAGCATAAATACAAGAAATATGTGTAATTATTTCAGTATATGGCCTTATTAGATTGCAATATCGTCTTTTCTGACATGTCTATCACACCACTCCTTCATACAGAGAACTTGGTTTGAAATCGCCCCGCCACGGTGGTCTAGTGGTTATGGCGCTCGACTGCTGACCCGAAGGTCGCGGGATCGAATCCCGGCCGCGGCGGCTGCATTTTCGATGGAGGCGAAAATGTTTGAGGCCCGTGTGCTTAGATTTAGGTGCACGTTAAAGAACCCCAGGTGGTCGAAATTTCCGGAGTCCTCCACTACGGCGTCTCTCATAATCATATCGTGGTTTTGGGACGTTAAACCCCAGATATTATTATTATTATTGGTTTGAAATCCATACTGGTTTTTGTAGATCAAAAAAAGAAGGAGGTTATGAAAAAAGAACAAAGGCACACTGGAGAAAGGCCACATGTCCAAGAAGTGAAACACCATAAAAAAAAACCAAAGACCACAATCTTTAGGTGTTTTAGAGAAGGCCAAACTTTAAACACAGTTTTCTCAATACTGTTTTTTTGGCATGTTGCTCAGCTCGTGGAGCAGATATCTTGGCAACTACTTCACAGATTTTGATTCCGTTTTTTTTTTCTTTTAATCCTTGAAGTCTTGTTGACAGGATGACATTATTCCTTACCTTGCTTAGGGCATAGTTTTTTTTTTTATGTGATAATTAGTGCATGAGAAGTTCTGATGCAATACATGAAGCTGATGGGGATGTTATTTGTAAAAAAACTAAAAGGAATAGACAATTTTTAATAATGTCATCCTGTGTAGTGTTGTTTTGAGTAAAAATCAAAACCACTTGGTCCTTCGTGGCATGTTTTGTTACATTGCTAGGCTTTTCACCAGCAGAGTATGTCATCAGATTATGTAACATAGTGTAATTTGAAAACTACTCGAGATATCGCAATGAAACTTCAAATATAGCTATTCGAGACACTCTTCAGTGTGCCTGCCAAATTTCATTACTCTAGGTCAACAAACAAAAAACTTTTTTTCGATCGCCACCTCCCCCCTTAATACATTTGCGACCGTAGCGGAGCTTGAAAGGCAGCTTTGCCGCAATACGGGGGTGTGATGAGGTGAAGCCTATTGAAAATCTAGGGACCACTTCCAATCAGACGTTGACTGTCTCTTGCCCAAGTTCGACCGCAACGGAGCTTGAAAGGCAGCTTTGCCGCAATACGAGAGTGTAATGAGGTGAAGCATATTGAAAATCTGAAGGGGTCACTTTCAACCGGACGTTGACTGCATTTGTCTTTGGGAAGTTCGAATAGTTCGAATAGTAAAATTTCAGTGCGAATCGAATCGAATAGCAAACACGAAAAATATTCGAAATTTCGAATATTCGCACACCCCTAGTTAATATTGTTTTGATTTTAGACCAGCTGTTGTCCCCTGACACAGTACTACTGCATTGAGCTGTTCAGAGTTGTCTGCATTTTGGCAGATAACTGTAGGTCTGAAATAAAAGGAGAAAAAAAAAAGTTGCATCAATTTTGCGAAGTCATTAACTGCACTCTAGAACAAGCTGTTTGACATTTGCCTAAGCAGGCCTAAAAAGTGTCCCAGTTTTCACTTTTGTAGCCTACTATTTTTAGACAGCACGAGATTCCTGTAAGCACGACCTAATTGGCCACCAATGTTGAGGACATAAATGAGTCTGCCAGACCATCCCCATCACAGGAAGTGATGATCGATGTACCTGGTTTTTGTGCGATTACAGTCAGTACAATAGTAGCACATCTGCCAACTCTCCCAATTTGCCCGGGCGACTTCCCACTTCTTACCTGTCTTGCAGATTGTACGATTGAGGCCATATAAATCTCCAGATAAGCTGCCTCAACCCAATTTCGAAAAAACAAAAATAAGCTGCAGTACTGGCATGATAGCGAGTAAATGCAAGACCATTGACACAGCACCCCGTCGTGCCTGCGGTAACTACAGTAAAATCTCATTACTACGAACATCAGATTAACAAAATTTTCAGATTAACGAATTTTTTTGAAATCCCCACCAGAATGCCTATATTGCCAATGTAAAAAACTTTCAGTACTACGAATTTCAGAATACCGAATACAGTAGAACCTCGTTGATACGTTCCCGCTTGATACGATTTCCCGGCTCCTACGCTCGAAATCACGAAAATTAAAAATAACCCAATACAGCTGTGTGCAATATGTTCCGGTTAATACGTTCCCGGAAAATACGATTATTCGGCAGCAACGTTCAGCACCGCGGAAAACTGGGGTCGTATGATACGTTTTGTACTCAGAAACTCTCATTCAGGTGTGGAAAAAAGGCCCTCTCGGCGACGGCAGCTTCTCCGCAGTGCCTTTCCCCCCTCCGTGCTTTCTCTGCTTTGCTCAATTGTCGCCTCCGCGTCTCTTCCGAATTGCTCGATCGCCGCTCTCTGTCAACCACACACCGACCCGAAGGCAGGCGGCGACGCTGGCCGTCACAATCTTCGAACGGCTTGCCGCGGAAACGCACATGCCGCCGTCGCATCGCCACCACTGCACAACACGCCGCGACCCGTAACCATAGCAACGCTGCCATTGTGCCTAGACAATATGGCCGATAATTTCCCGCACACTTTTCTCCCGGAGCGCAATCGTTTTTGGGGTTGCTCCGCCCGGCGCAATTCCAGTCGGCGTTCGTATTTCTCTGGCTGGGCAGTTCTGCCTACCAGCGGGTCGTCAGAAGCAGACAGAAAAGATTTGTTTTGGAAGATATCTAGGAGGTTTCTGGTTATCAAACGCCAAAACGAGACGATGCGCGCTCGCCGCCATCTTTGTGAGGACTCGACAGATCGCAGTGTGGGCGCTTGGGGACTTCACCTTCGGTTGCCATTACGCCGGGCGTTATCTTTTAAAGCCCGTTCCGCCGTGCGAGATGGTGCGATTACGAGTGGCGGCGAACATACCAGCGCATGTCTCAAGTTAAGACTGAACGCAAACTGATCAGCGCGAGTGTGCGACGTAGTATGCGATAGCCGCGAACAGCTGTCACTTTCGGGGACACTCTCGCGAGATATCGCATACCGTGTTGTACCGCGATTGTTACGTGCACTGCGAAGAGTTGAGCTTGTTAAGCCTTTAGAGGGGCGGCAGTTTTCTTCACGGACGGGGCGAGTCACGCGTGATCTTTCGAACGTACGTGGTCGTATCCTAAAAATGCGCATGCTCGAGATTATAACTCCCGCTCTTCGGCAAACCTAGCCCCATATTTCCAAGCGGCAATGCAGAAAGAACCGACGCTCATGCGGCGCAAATTTTCGTCTGCTGAGATGGCGGTAGCGTTTCTTTACGTTTACGCTGGTTGTCACAGAGTTCGATTTTGCAATATTCGGGTTGTCTCGGGATTTCAATACACGTGACCACGACGTTATTTTCGGTCAGGACCGGAACTAGCTGGCTGACCTCTGGCGGCCAGCGAGATGCCAGGAGTTTGAAAATCGAAGAGTCCCTCCATGTTTTTTGAGAAATAAATGTTTTTTGCCCTTGCACCTCAATATGGCCTTGTCAGCCTCAATTTTTACTGGATTCGGATCGTACGTTTTCCCGGATCATACGTTTATTTTCCGCGTTTTTTTTCGGAAACGTATCAACGAGGTTCTACTGTATTTCAGATTAAGGGGGGACGTGGGTCCTAAAAATTTTTTTTACTTTTGGCTCAATCTTAACTAAATTTTAGGGGTGTGCGAATACCGAATAGTAAGTCTCGAATCGACTTAAGGAAAAAAAGCCGAATATCGAATCGAGTATCGAATATTAAGTTTATTTAAAAGACGCACAAATGTTTACAAATTCTCATGCAAAAAAAGCAGCTGTTGTACGTGATCTGAGGTCAACTTCTCCCTCCGGGCCGTAACAATGTTACCAGCCGTTGAAAACAACTTTTCACTTGGTACACTTGTTGCGGGAATGCCCATGTCTTTCATCGCCATCTTGCACAATTCTGGGAAATGCTGCTTGCCTGTTTCTTTCCACCATGCTAGAGGGTCTTGGTCCCTGCGGCAAGTGGGCTCTCGAAGGTACCGCTTAAACTCCTTGATGTTGGCTGTTTCAGTGCAGTGTCTTCTTTCTGATGACACTGCCAGCTTCTCAATGCTGTTCCAGATGCTGCTGACACGCTCCTTGTGAGCTGTAGATGTCGACGCTTCGACACAGTCACTTGATTCTTCTTCTGGAGGGAGCTGCTGCAACTCAGTTCTTGCAAGCTCCAAAAGCCTTGTTTCCTGGAATGTTTCAGTACAGAAGAGGTTCTTAAACCTTGGGTCACAGGCGGTTGCCAGCACATACTTCTTTTGCTCGTCCTGCCCTGGAAACCTTGTCCTCATGCTTTTCAGGAAATTTCTAGCAAACTCTGAGGTGTCATCATCGGCTGCAATACAGTCTTTCAGAACCATCTGTGTTCCATACAAAAGCGGTACCACTGATGACAAAGTTGCATATTTGTGGCCACTAAGATCTTTGGTCGCCGATGCAATTGGTTCAAGAGCTTTGACTAGTCCAGCCACAGCTTTCCACTCCTGTGGTGCCTGGTTGGCCACTGTTGTCTCAGAGGTGGCCAGCTCCAAACAGATGGCTTCCTTCAGCTTCAGCTTCAGCTTCAGCTGCTTCAGCTTCTTTGTGCGGCAGGTATTGAACATCTTAAAGAAAATGCAATCTATTAAGATTGGCAGTGGATGGTCGCTTCCCGTTTAGTCTAACCCTGCGCTTGTCGATGTAATTGTGTGCAGGACAACCCGAGCACAAGCCGGTGCCTGGGCGTGTGTGGGCTCAGCCTGTACACGCAAGAACGAGACCTCCAGGTGGGTGGACTGTGCTTTGTCCAACATTTGAATATAGCATGCGAAGAAACTTAGAATGGGCGAATAGTAGGGGTGTGTGAACATAACATTTTTCGAATCAAATAGAAATGCGGAGCTTCAAATACGAATCGAATAATCAAGAGATGTGATTTTTTACACCGGTAATCTTTTATTTTACCATATATTTATGTTGAAAACAGTATACTGGTAAGCTATTATAATATGTTATTGCACAAAAGGATATCACCACCTGTACTTGCCAGGAAGCATATCACTGTGCTAAATAGTCGAGCTTGTGACTGTGATGTCTTGGGTTCAATTCACATGTTGAACAAACTTTCTCTATCTTTTTTTTTTATGTGGTTGCACTGCAGTGCAAAAAAAAAAAAAAAGCTTTTGTACCAGCCATTATGACCTAGTTGTGCTGGCTGGATTCGTGCCATGGCCGCTACATAATGATGGGGGGAATTAAGGGGGGATGCGCCCTTTGAAAACCGAAAAATCGCGAAAAAGTCGATTTTTGGCAAACCACATATTCGGGCAGTATGTGTCATAAACTACCTTTTCTGTAAATATCAACGTCTAATTCATCGCGAAACCATTTGAAATAAAGCTTAGAACAAGCCGCGGTAGCCCTCGAGCGGCGCACGAGCGCTCAAAATACCCCAACTTCGCGCGATCGCAGTTTCTCGACGGAGCGCCGCCATTTTGGTGTTGTTTTGTTTGTGAATTCTTGCACTTTCTTTCTCCGCCACCCGCGGCGCCGGCGGCAGCGCAGGAGAAGAGCAAGCCGCTCATGATTGGAGGGCTCGCGAGGGCTTTCAAGTTTCCTGCGGCTGAGACGCGCAGCTGGGATTGGGCGAAGCGCGCGCTCCTCAAGGACGCGGGGGATCCCGCGACTGCCATTGGCTGCTGCGCGCGATGACGTAGTGCTCTTGCGCATAATGCGGCCGCTCGTCTGCTGCTCCTCCGTCGCCAGCGCCTTTGTGTTCCGCTCGCTTCCGTCTATCGTAGCAGCCGTTCGCATACTCTCCACGTTTCAACCATTTTTACGAAACGATTTTTCAACCGTCTTTACGAGACGATTTTCAACCGTCTTTACGAGACCGTTGTTGCGTTCGCTCACGATGCGCGGAACGAAAAGGACGCTACAATCGTTCGGTGCAAGGAAGCGAGCTATGAAGCTTGTCCGCGCGCCGAGGCTCTCCGCTCGCACGTGCGCCGACGGTGATCGCGCCGACGGTACCTGTGGGGCAGCTTCTGCTTCATCTACGCAAGAGAGTGGTCGCATCGACGCGCCTAGCAGCGGGACTCCTGCTCCACCGGTGCAAGAATTTGTCGTAACAAGTGCACCTGGTGTCTCGTGCTCATCGACAGTGCCTTCCGCATCTTCTCTTTCATCGGCATCGAGTGCGATCGCGTCGTTAACTGTGCATTTGCGAACAAGTTTTCTGACGTGCGAGGAGAAAGAGGCGGCGGATCAACAACGCGCTGCTGTGCAAAGAGAACTTGGCGCTATGCCAGCGACGGAGCGGAAATTTCAGGCAATGGAGTGCGATCATGAAGCTGCCACCGCTACAAGTGAAGGCGAAACATTTTTGCTTGTGCAAATGGATGCCCTAGACGACCTGCTATCTCGGACCCCGTGCCACCGGTGCCCCGCGACTGGGATGAAGGTACGAGGAGGCACCCAACTTGGACTTGCTACAAAGCTTGAGCTAGTATGCTTGCATTGTGGAGTAGTTTCAAGCACATGGAGTTCCGCTCGTCAGGCTGACTCAATGGCCTTTGATGTGAATGTAGGAGCCATTATGGCAACGAAACAGATAGGCAAGGGACAAGCAGCCCTCAACGACTTTTGGGCAGCGATGAACGTGTCCCATCGTGGCCTCCATCACAGGACCTTTCAGAGGCACCTGAAGAAATTCAGGGAACCGCAGACACAATGCATAGCAAATTTCTATGCAGAATCTGCTTCTGCTGTAAAAGCCACTTACAAACAAATGGATGAATTTTTCACCAGGGATATAACAGTGTGTTATGATGGAACATGGCACAAGCGGGGCTACACATCCCATATTGGAGTTGGGGCAATTATCGAATATCATACGGGCCTCATCTTGGACGCCGTTGTTCTGTCTAATCAGTGCCTTGGTTGCCAAATAGGGCCAAAGCCTGGAGACACAGACTACGCCTGCTGGCTGGAGAATCATGTGGGCCAAAAAAACACCGACTCTAAATCAGGGAGAATGGAGGTTGAGGCAGCTATCATCCTCTTTTGACGGTCACTGTCGAAGCACAAGCTGCTTTACACAACGCTCGTGTCTGATGGAGATAGTGCCGCCTTCTCTGCCCTCGTACAAGAAAATGTTTATGGGCTGGTCCCCATTTTCAAAGAGGAATGCCTGAACCACGTGCAGAAGAGGATGGGGACAGCCCTTCGCAACCTTGCGCAGAAAAGTGACAAGGCTTTGGGAGGGAAGGGCAGGCTGACAAAGGCCCTCGTCGACAAATTGACAGGTTATTATGGCTGGGCCCTAAGGAACAATTCCGATGATGTGGCTGCAATGCGGCGGGCAGTGATGGCATCATACCACCACGTGACATCGACGGATGAGGAGCCCCACCACGACTTGTGCCCAGAGGGTGCAGACTCTTGGTGCAGTTATAATGCCAGCAAGATTAACGGTGTTCCACCTCCGAAGCATTCGTATAAGCTGCCACGCTATGTTGCAGATGCACTTCTACCCATTTATGAGAGGCTCTCGCAGGCTTCTCTTCTGCAACGCTGCCTGGGAGCAAAGACGCAGAATGCATCAGAGGCCTTTCACTCTGTGTTGTGGTCCCTGATGCCCAAAGAGCAGCATGCGTCACTGATTGCTGTGGAGACAGCACTGCATGACGCAGTTCTAAGATACAATGCTGGCTGCTACAGGGCCACCCAAGAGCTAGCTTCATCAGTGGGGCTGACACCTGGCCACCTGGCCATTCAACGGGCAGCCGAGAAAGATTCTGTGCGTTTGAAAAAGGCCAAGAAGCGATCACTACAGAAGATGGAAAGGCGGCAAAGAAAGAGAGTGCCAAAGGAAACCTCCAGTTATGCTGCAGGATCATTTTAGAACTATATATGTGCTCAAAACTTTCAAACGTCGTTTTCTCAAAATGACTTTTTTGGCTAGTGAGGCTGCTTATCCCAGCCATATCTCTGGAACCACTCATCCGATTTCCATAAGTCTTTTTTTATTATGTACTTGAATAAATTTATGAGGGGGTGACAAGCCCATTTTTTCAATACATTGTGTCAGTTATTTATTATATTTAATCAAAATTTGATTGATAATATCCTAATCACCAACACAAAATTCGATGGTCTGCTAAAACTTTTCAGCAAGGAAATTCAAAAAAAGGGCTCTGTTACCCCCTGAAGTATCAATCTGGGAATCATCATAGTTAAATTCACAGTTCCAGCGCCTTTTGAAAGTTCTCCAGGCCTGGGATAAGAGAACCATGTGCACTATTCTGACATACTGCCGTAACTTGAGAACCAGTGAACATAACTTCATGAAATTTTGTAATTCTAATGCTTTTGCTATGAGTCTATCCTGAAAATTTCATTAAGATATCTCAATAAACAAAATGTTGGTATCCGAAGGTAGCCTCCCCCCTTAAAAGTAGGGATCCGGGCACCGACCAAGATGATTTTAGCGTTGGTAGGTTTGTTACAAAGAGGTGCTGACGCGTTTGTCGGTGGCTGTTATCATGCTCCCGTTTATTTCCATGTAGATGACATAGCACTCGCGCCGAAGTTGTAGTAATCGGTGCATGGTCGACTGCTGATGCAGATGCACTTATCGTAAAGGCGCAAAAACAGAAGTTCTTTACAGTAACGTATGTGACCGAATAATTGAAAAGATAGAATATTTGAGACTTTTCGAATGTATGGTTTTTGAATCGTATATGAATATTACGAATGCAATACAGTGCAGACCACTTATAACGTAACCGCATACAGTGCAGGACTGGTTATAATGCGGTCTTTTTCGACTCCCGTTTACCCTCCCATAGAACCGCATGTATACGCATACCGCTTATTGTGCAGTCCCCCATGATGAAATACCGTTTATAATGCGGTTGCGGGAAAATATTTCCGACAAACGCGGTAGCGAGTGCGGTTCTCAAAGAAGGTACGCCGCTGGGGAGGGAGCAACGAGGTCGTTACGAAGGGCGAGGGCACGCACAGTGAACGAACGAGGGGCGGAGGGAGGAAAAAGACCGCGGCAGCGCTGTGCGGGCTCGCCCAGTGGGGAAGGATGGTGGTTGCCTAGGCGACGGAGTAGCCTTTGCACCGGCTGCGGCAAGGCTCCGCGGCCGCTTGCCGGCAGTGCGTTCCGCGTGGAACGTACGATCGCGTCCTCATCAAGCGCGCTTTAAAGCAAGTTTCCTGTCGGGAAAAGCGTCGTCGTTATCACACTTGCTACAGATATTGCGTTTGCTACCTCGTCCGCAAATTGAAAAGTTTTGCGGCTTCATGACGCGGGCTTTCGCCTTTTCTGCCAGTGCGCGGACTTAAACGAGCTTGGCGGGCTTTTGTCGCCGTTGATCTCCCGGCCGCGAACACAAACTTCGTATCACGCGCGCTGTTCTTGGGTTAGTGCTTGAGTGCGATCTTTTCGACCTCCGATCTTCTTGTTGTCTTGGACAAAGTTCCCGCGACAACATGCTGAACCGCAGGCTAGGCCTAATCAGCGTTGGTTGCTTTTCGGTAGCGGTCGCGGGCGATAAAAGTTGCGGTTTGGTGCGGAATCAACGAAACTTTTTGCGATGGCTGCACTTGAAGGGAAGTGAATCATATCGTTAATGAAAACGAGGGCGTGGTTGGCACATGCAACTCTCGAATGGTGGTTCCGGATTCGATTGCAATGTCTTGGACATAGCGTGCGCGCCCGTGAAATCGAACGATCGGTACCGCTCAGCACGTAAATTTCGGTCGCAATTCGACATTGTTTCTGTGTAATGCGCATACCTCGAGGTAGTCGGCGAATTTCCGCGATGGCACTTTGTTTTGTTTGCTTTTTTCCCCTGTGTTCAAATCGTTGGCAATGCGAGTCTTGGCGGTTAATTTTTGATCATTCGGAGATTTAAGTGGTTGTAAGCGCCCCAAAACGCATATGTCGATTATCGGACACGCGAGGCTACATGCTCAACACGTTTTGCGCTAGTGCAGACTTTGAAGAAGGTTGTTTTGGTTATAGTGCGGATATTCGCGACTCCGGCGACTTACGTTATAAGCGGTCTATACTGTATTGGACTAATATTCGAAACTTGCGAATATTCGCACACCTCTAGCAAATAGTAAATTTCATGTACAAAGGACATAGTAGTTCTGGTTGAGTGATTTCGGATTGAACAGTACTCCTGTATGCATTCATTTTGAGGTAGAGAAAGTAGGCTACCATGTTTGAGCCAATGGGACGAGTGTACTTGTAGAGAGGTTCATCAGACCAGCCTTCCATGTTTTGTTGAAGGGTGTGCAAATATCGAATAGATTTCCAATTGAGCCTAAGGGAGGTGGAAAGAAAAAACAACAAAAGCTGCATAGTATGCAAAAAAAAAAAAATCGATATAAAAAGAACTTAAGTTTTGGTTGTTTTCCTTACGCAGTCTGGCCGCTCCCGGGGGCTTGGCCTTCGTCTACTTTGAGACTGTGGAAGACGCCAAAATGGTAGGTCACTCAGGATGTGGAATGCCTGTTGTGCACGTAGTTTGTCACCTTTGACACTCACTCACGTAGTGGCTGTTCTGAGAAAACCGCTGCGGAAGATGGGCAGAAGGTTGACCATTTCTTCAACAGGGCACATCGGAGGTTGAAGATTGGTTGACAGTGTACAATTTAAATGAAAGTTCAGTAAGCATCCATCATTTGAGTAAGTTGCTGTTCTTGCTGAAATTATTTGGTAAAATCTTTCTTCTCTGCCAACAGCCATCTTTCCCATTATTGGTCATCTTGATTTCGGTATTTTGTGCTTCGAAATGCCGCTGTGGAAAAAAGATTGCAGTGATGTGATAGCTGCGCCAATTGCGCCAAACTGCGCCAAGACGTGAAACCTGCTACATCCTGCCACATCTCCGCTTTTCTGCGCCAAATCTGCGCCAAACGATAAGCTCACTAGCGTCAAAACGTGCGCCGGCAAAACGCGAGACTCTGAAGCTGCCGCGCGGCAGAATTTTCGTGCCGCGAGAGGAATGGGTTCGTGCATCATTTTTCGCAGCACGCTGCCGGTGCTTTCTGGGGGACATGACCGGACGCTGATTGATGGGAAGGCTCGTAAGCGCTGGTTTGGCTTGCTCAGGTTTGGGGGCAGACGTAATCCCCTCCAGACTGTTGTAAACTGGCGTGACCCGCCAAAAATGCACCAAAAAATGCAGTTAATTGGCAGCTAATCGGTAGCAGGACACGTCG